>NW_028226147.1:0-69920 GCF_052327205.1 Somniosus microcephalus | reverse complement strand
GAGTGGGAATAGAGAGATACAGAGGTCAGAGTGGGAATAGAGAGATACAGAGGAACAGAGTGGGAATAGTGAGATACAGAGGGCAGAGTGGGAATAGTGAGATACAGAGGACAGAGTGGGAATAGAGAGATACAGAGGGACGGAGTGGGGATAGAGAGATACAGGGGACAGAGCGGGAATAGAGAGATACAGAGGGACAGAGTGGGAATTGAGAGATACAGAGGACAGATTGGGAATAGAGAGATACAGAGGAACAGATTAGGAATAGAGAGATACAGAGGGCAGAGTGGGATTAGAGAGATACAGAGGACAGAGTGGGAATAGAGAGATACAGAGGACAGAGTGGGAATAGAGAGATACAGAGGACAGATTGGGAATAGAGAGATACAGAGGTCAGAGTGGGAATAGAGAGATACAGAGGAACAGAGTGGGAATAGTGAGATACAGAGGGCAGAGTGGGACTAGAGACATACAGAGGACAGAGTGGGAATAGAGTGATACAGAGGGACAGAATGGGAATAGATAGATACAGAGGGACAGAATCGGAATGGAGAGATACAGGGGACAGAGTGGGAATAGCGAGATGCAGAGGACTGAGTGGGAATAGAGAGATACAGAGGACAGAGTGGGAATAGAGAGATACAGAGGAACAGAGTGGGAATAGAGAGATACAGAGGAACAGGGTGGGAATAGAGAGACACAGAGGGACAGAGTGGGAATAGAGGGATACAGAGGACAGAGTGCGAGTAGAGAGATACAGAGGACAGAGTGGGGATAGAGACATACAGAGGAACAGAGTGGGAATAGAGAGATACAGAGGACAGAGGGGGAATAGAGAGATACAGAGGGACAGAGAGGGAATAGAGAGATACAGAGGGACAGAGTGGGAATAGAGATACAGAGGGACAGAGTGGGAATAGAGAGATACAGAGGACCGAGCGGGAATAGAAAGATACAGAGGAGAGAGTGGGAATAGAGAGATACAGAGGACAGAGTGGGAATAGAGAGATACAGAGGACAGAGCGGGAATAGAGAGATACAGAGGAGAGAGTGGGAATATAGAGATACAGAGGACAGAGCGGGAATAGAGAGATACAGAGGACAGAGTGGGAATAGAGAGATACAGAGGGACAGAGTGGGAATAGAGAGATACAGAGGAGAGAGTGGGGATAGAGAGATGCAGAGGGACAGTGTGGGAATAGAAAGACACAGAGGAACAGAGTGGGAATAGAGAGATACAGAGGGAGAGACTGGGAATAGAGAGATACAGAGGACAGAGTGGGAATAGAGAGATACAGAGGGACAGAGTTGGAGTAGAGAGATACAGTGGACAGAGTTGTGAATAGAGAGATACAGAGGAACAGATTGGGAATAGAGAGATACAGCGGAACAGAGTGGGAATAGAGAGATACAGAGGAACAGAGTGGGAATAGAGAGATACAGAGGACAGACTGGGAATAGAGAGATACAGAGGACAGAGTTGGGAATAGAGAGATACAAATGACAGAGTGGGAATAGAGAAATACAGAGGACAGAGTGGGAATAGAGAGATACAGAGGACAGAGTTGGGAATAGAGAGATACAGAGGACAGAGTGGGAATAGAGAGATACAGAGGGACAGATTGGGAATAGAGAGATACAGAGGGACAGAGTGGGAATAGAGAGATACAGAGGGACAGAGTGGGAATAGAGAGATACAGAGGGACAGAGTGGGAATAGAGAGATACAGAGGACAGAGTGGGAATAGAGAGATACAGCGGGGCAGAGTTGGAATAGAGCGATACAGAGGACAGAGTTGGGAATAGAGAGATACAGAGGGACAGAGTGGGAATAGAGAGATACAGAGGAGAGAGTGGGGATAGAGAGATGCAGAGGGACAGTGTGGGAATAGAAAGACACAGAGGAACAGAGTGGGAATAGAGAGATACAGAGGGACAGACTGGGAATAGAGAGATACAGAGGACAGAGTGGGAATAGAGAGATACAGAGGGACAGAGTTGGAATAGAGAGATACAGTGGACAGAGTTGGGAATAGAGAGATACAGAGGAACAGATTGGGAATAGAGAGATACTGCGGAACAGAGTGGGAATAGAGAGATACAGAGGAACAGAGTGGGAATAGAGTGATACAGAGGACAGACTGGGAATAGAGAGATACAGAGGACAGAGTTGGGAATAGAGAGATACAAATGACAGAGTGGGAATAGAGAGATACAGAGGACAGAGTGGGAATAGAGAGATACAGAGGACAGAGTTGGGAATAGAGAGATACAGAGGACAGAGTGGGAATAGAGAGATACAGAGGAACAGATTGGGAATAGATAGATACAGAGGGACAGAGTGGGAATAGAGAGATACAGAGGGACAGAGTGGGAATAGAGAGATACAGAGGGACAGAGTGGGAATAGAGAGATACAGAGGAACAGATTAGGAATAGAGAGATACAGAGGGCAGAGTGGGATTAGAGAGATACAGAGGACAGAGTGGGAATAGAGAGATACAGAGGTCAGAGTGGGAATAGAGAGATACAGAGGAACAGAGTGGGAATAGTGAGATACAGAGGGCAGAGTGGGAATAGTGAGATACAGAGGACAGAGTGGGAATAGAGAGATACAGAGGGACGGAGTGGGGATAGAGAGATACAGGGGACAGAGCGGGAATAGAGAGATACAGAGGGACAGAGTGGGAATTGAGAGATACAGAGGACAGATTGGGAATAGAGAGATACAGAGGAACAGATTAGGAATAGAGAGATACAGAGGGCAGAGTGGGATTAGAGAGATACAGAGGACAGAGTGGGAATAGAGAGATACAGAGGACAGAGTGGGAATAGAGAGATACAGAGGACAGATTGGGAATAGAGAGATACAGAGGTCAGAGTGGGAATAGAGAGATACAGAGGAACAGAGTGGGAATAGTGAGATACAGAGGGCAGAGTGGGACTAGAGACATACAGAGGACAGAGTGGGAATAGAGTGATACAGAGGGACAGAATGGGAATAGATAGATACAGAGGGACAGAATCGGAATGGAGAGATACAGGGGACAGAGTGGGAATAGCGAGATGCAGAGGACTGAGTGGGAATAGAGAGATACAGAGGACAGAGTGGGAATAGAGAGATACAGAGGAACAGAGTGGGAATAGAGAGATACAGAGGACAGAGTGGGAATTGAGAGATACAGAGGAGAGATTGGGGATAGAGAGATACAGAGGACAGAGTGGGAATAGAGAGATACAGAGGAACAGGGTGTGAATAGAGAGACACAGAGGGACAGAGTGGGAATAGAGGGATACAGAGGACAGAGTGCGAATAGAGAGATACAGAGGACAGAGTGGGGATAGAGACATACAGAGGAACAGAGTGGGAATAGAGAGATACAGAGGACAGAGGGGGAATAGAGAGATACAGAGGGACAGAGAGGGAATAGAGAGATACAGAGGGACAGAGTGGGAATAGAGATACAGAGGGACAGAGTGGGAATAGAGAGATACAGAGGACAGAGCGGGAATAGAAAGATACAGAGGAGAGAGTGGGAATAGAGAGAAACAGAGGACAGAGCGGGAATAGAGAGATACGGAGGACAGAGTGGGAATAGAGAGATACAGAGGATAGAGCGGGAATAGAGAGATACAGTGGAGAGAGTGGGAATATAGAGATACAGAGGACAGAGCGGGAATAGAGAGATACAGAGGACAGATTGGGAATAGAGAGATACAGAGGGACAGAGTGGGAATAGAGAGATACAGAGGAGAGAGTGGGGATAGAGAGACACAGAGGAACAGAGTGGGAATAGAGAGATACAGAGGACAGAGTGGGGATAGAGAGATACAGAGGACAGAGTGGGGATAGAGAGATACAGAGGAACAGAGTGGGAATAGAGAGATACAGAGGAACAGAGTGGGAATAGAGAGATACAGAGGACAGAGTGGGAATAGAGAGACACAGAGGAACAGAGTGGGAATAGAGAGATACAGAGGACAGAGTGGAGATAGAGAGATACAGAGGACAGAGTGGGGATAGGGAGATACAGAGGAACAGAGTGGGAATAGAGAGATACAGAGGACAGAGGGGGAATAGAGAGATACAGAGGGACAGAGTGGGAATAGAGCAATACAGAGGACAGAGTGGGAATAGAGAGATACAGAGGACAGAGTGGGAATAGAGAGATACAGAGGACAGAGTGGGGATAGAGAGATACAGAGGAACAGATTGGGAATAGAGAGATACAGAGGACAGAGGGGGAATAGAGAGGTACAGAGGGACAGAGTGGGAATAGACCAATACAGAGGACAGAGTGGGAATAGAGAGATACAGAGGACAGAGCGGGAATAGAGAGATACAGAGGACAGAGTGGGAATAGAGAGATACAGAGGACAGAGTGGGAATAGAGAGATACAGAGGGACAGAGTGGGAATAGGGAGATACAGAGGACAGAGTGGGAATAGAGAGATACAGAGGGACGGAGTGGGGATAGAGAGATACAGGGGACAGAGCGGGAATAGAGAGATACAGAGGGACAGAGTGGGAATTGAGAGATACAGAGGACACATTGGGAATAGAGAGATACAGAGGAACAGATTAGGAATAGAGAGATACAGAGGGCAGAGTGGGACTAGAGAGATACAGAGGACAGAGTGAGAATAGAGAGATACAGAGGACGGAGTGGGAATAGAGAGATACAGAGGACAGAGTGGGAATAGAGAGATACAGAGGTCAGAGTGGGAATAGAGAGATACAGAGGAACAGAGTGGGAATAGGGAGATACAGAGGGCAGAGTGGGACTAGAGAGATACAGAGGAAAGAGTGGGAATAGAGAGATACAGAGGGACAGAATGGGAATAGAGAGATACAGAGGGACAGAATCGGAATAGAGAGATACAGGGGACAGAGTGGGAATAGAGAGATGCAGAGGACTGAGTGGGAATAGAGAGATGCAGAGGACTGAGTGGGAATAGAGAGATACAGAGGAACAGAGTGGGAATAGAGAGATACAGAGGACAGAGTGGGAATTGAGAGATACAGAAGAGAGATTGGGGATAGAGAGACACAGAGGGACAGAGTGGGAATAGAGAGATACAGAGGACAGAGTGGGAATAGAGAGATACAGAGGAACAGGGTGGGAATAGAGAGACACAGAGGGACAGAGTGGGAATAGAGGGATACAGAGGACAGAGTGCGAATAGAGAGATACAGAGGACAGAGTGGGGATAGAGACATACAGAGGAACAGAGTGGGAATAGAGAGATACAGAGGACAGAGGGGGAATAGAGAGATACAGAGGGACAGAGAGGGAATAGAGTGATACAGAGGGACAGAGTGGGAATAGAGATACAGAGGGACAGAGTGGGAATAGAGAGATACAGAGGACAGAGCGGGAATAGAAAGATACAGAGGAGAGAGCGGGAATAGAGAGATACAGAGGACAGAGCGGGAATAGAGAGATACAGAGGACAGAGTGGGAATAGAGAGATACAGAGGACAGAGCGGGAATAGAGAGATACAGAGGAGAGAGTGGGAATATAGAGATACAGAGGACAGAGCGGGAATAGAGAGATACAGAGGACAGAGTGGGAATAGAGAGATACAGAGGGACAGAGTGGGAATAGAGAGATACAGAGGAGAGAGTGGGGATAGAGAGATGCAGAGGGACAGTGTGGGAATAGAAAGACACAGAGGAACAGAGTGGGAATAGAGAGATACAGAGGACAGAGTTGGGAATAGAGAGATACAAATGACAGAGTGGGAATAGAGAGATTCAGAGGGACAGACTGGGAAAAGAGAGATACAGAGGACAGAGTGGGAATAGAGAGATACAGAGGGACAGAGTGGGAATAGAGAGATACAGAGGACAGAGTGGGAATAGAGAGATACAGAGGTCAGTGTGGGAATAGAGAGATACAGAGGGACAGAATGGGAATAGAGAGATCCAGAGGAACAGATTGGGAATAGAGAGATACAGCGGAACAGAGTGGGAATAGAGAGATACAGAGGAACAGAGTGGGAATAGAGAGATACAGAGGACAGACTGGGAATAGAGAGATACAGAGGACAGAGTTGGGAATAGAGAGATACAAATGACAGAGAGGGAATAGAGAGATACAGAGGACAGAGTGGGAATAGAGAGATACAGAGGTCAGAGTGGGAATAGAGAGATACAGAGGGACAGAATGGGAATAGAGAGATACAGAGGGACAGAATCGGAATAGAGAGATACAGGGGACAGAGTGGGAATAGAGAGATGCAGAGGACTGAGTGGGAATAGAGAGATACAGAGGACAGAGTGGGAATAGAGAGATACAGAGGAACAGAGTGGGAATAGAGAGATACAGAGGACAGAGTGGGAATTGAGAGATACAGAGGAGAGATTGGGGATAGAGAGATACAGAGGGACAGAGTGGGAATAGAGAGATACAGAGGACAGAGTGGGAATAGAGAGATACAGAGGACAGAGTGAGAATAGAGAGATACAGAGGACAGAGTGGGGATAGAGACATACAGAGGAACAGAGTGGGAATAGAGAGATACTGAGGACAGAGGGGGAATAGAGAGATACAGAGGGACAGAGAGGGAATAGAGAGATACAGAGGGACAGAGTGGGAATAGAGATACAGAGGGACAGAGTGGGAATAGAGAGATACAGAGGACAGAGCGGGAATAGAAAGATACAGAGTAGAGAGTGGGAATAGAGAGATACAGAGGACAGAGTGGGAATAGAGAGATACAGAGGACAGAGCGGGAATAGAGAGATACAGAGGACAGAGCGGGAATAGAGAGATACAGAGGAGAGAGTGGGAATATAGAGATACAGAGGACAGAGCGGGAATAGAGAGATACAGAGGACAGAGTGGGAATAGAGCGATACAGAGGGACAGAGTGGGAATAGAGAGATACAGAGGAGAGAGTGGGGATAGAGAGATGCAGAGGGACAGTGTGGGAATAGAAAGACACAGAGGAACAGAGTGGGAATAGAGAGATACAGAGGGAGAGACTGGGAATAGAGAGATACAGAGGACAGTGTGGGAATAGAGAGATACAGAGGGACAGAGTTGGAGTAGAGAGATACAGTGGACAGAGTTGGGAATAGAGAGATACAGCGGAACAGAGTGGGAATAGAGAGATACAGAGGAACAGAGTGGGAATAGAGAGATACAGAGGACAGACTGGGAATAGAGAGATACAGAGGACAGAGTTGGGAATAGAGAGATACAAATGACAGAGTGGGAATAGAGAAATACAGAGGACAGAGTGGGAATAGAGAGATACAGAGGACAGAGTTGGGAATAGAGAGATACAGAGGACAGAGTGGGAATAGAGAGATACAGAGGGACAGATTGGGAATAGAGAGATACAGAGGGACAGAGTGGGAATAGAGAGATACAGAGGGACAGAGTGGGAATAGAGAGATACAGAGGGACAGAGTGGGAATAGAGAGATACAGAGGACAGAGTGGGAATAGAGAGATACAGCGGGGCAGAGTTGGAATAGAGCGATACAGAGGACAGAGTTGGGAATAGAGAGATACAGAGGGACAGAGTGGGAATAGAGAGATACAGAGGAGAGAGTGGGGATAGAGAGATGCAGAGGGACAGTGTGGGAATAGAAAGACACAGAGGAACAGTGTGGGAATAGAGAGATACAGAGGGACAGACTGGGAATAGAGAGATACAGAGGACAGAGCGGGAATAGAGAGATACAGAGGGACAGAGTTGGAATAGAGAGATACAGTGGACAGAGTTGGGAATAGAGAGATACAGAGGAACAGATTGGGAATAGAGAGATACAGCGGAACAGAGTGGGAATAGAGAGATACAGAGGAACAGAGTGGGAATAGAGTGATACAGAGGACAGACTGGGAATAGAGAGATACAGAGGACAGAGTTGGGAATAGAGAGATACAAATGACAGAGTGGGAATAGAGAGATACAGAGGACAGAGTGGGAATAGAGAGATACAGAGGACAGAGTTGGGAATAGAGAGATACAGAGGACAGAGTGGGAATAGAGAGATACAGAGGGACAGATTGGGAATAGATAGATACAGAGGGACAGAGTGGGAATAGAGAGATACAGAGGGACAGAGTGGGAATAGAGAGATACAGAGGGACAGAGTGGGAATAGAGAGATACAGAGGACAGAGTGGGAATAGAGAGACACAGCGGGCAGAGTTGGAATAGAGCGATACAGAGGACAGAGTTGGGAATAGAGAGATACAAAGGGACAGAGTGGAAATAGAGAGATACAGAGGGCAGAGTGGGAATAGAGAGATACAGAGGACAGAGTGGGAATAGAGAGACACAGAGGAACAGAGTGGGAATAGAGAGATACAGAGGACAGAGTGGGGATAGAGAGATACAGAGGACTGAGTGGGGATAGAGAGATACAGAGGAACAGAGTGGGAATAGAGAGATACAGAGGAACAGAGTGGGAATATAGAGATACAGAGGACATAGTGGGAATAGAGAGACACAGAGGAACAGAGTGGGAATATAGAGATACAGAGGACAGAGTGGAGATAGAGAGATACAGAGGACAGAGTGGGGATAGAGAGATACAGAGGAACAGAGTGGGAATAGAGAGATACAGAGGACAGAGGGGGAATAGAGAGATACAGAGGGACAGAATGGGAATAGAGCAATACAGAGGACAGAGTGGGAATAGAGAGATACAGAGGACAGAGCAGGAATAGAGATATACAGAGGACAGAGTGGGGATAGAGAGATACAGAGGAACAGAGTGGGAATAGAGAGATACAGAGGACAGAGGGGGAATAGAGAGAAACAGAGGGACAGAGTGGGAATAGACCAATACAGAGGACAGAGTGGGAATAGAGAGATACAGAGGACAGAGTGGGAATAGAGAGATACAGAGGACAGAGTGGGAATAGAGAGATACAGAGGGACAGAGTGGGAATAGGGAGATACAGTGGTCAGAGTGGGAATAGAGAGATACAGAGGGACGGAGTGGGGATAGAGAGATACAGGGGACACAGCGGGAATGGAGAGATACAGAGGGACAGAGTGGGAATTGAGTGATACAGAGGACAGATTGGGAATAGAGAGATACAGAGGAACAGAGTAGGAATAGAGAGATACAGAGGGCAGAGTGGGACTAGAGAGATACAGAGGACAGAGTGGGAATAGAGAGATACAGAGGACAGAGTGGGGATAGAGTGATACAGCGGACAGAGTGGGAATAGAGAGATACAGAGGGACAGAGTGGGAATAGAGAGATACAGAGGGACAGAGTGAGAATAGAGAGATACAGAGCAATGAGTGGGAATATCGAGAGATACAGAGGACAGAGTGGGAACAGAGAGATACAGAGGGACAGAGTGGGAATAGAGAGATACAGAGGGACAGAGTGGGAATAGAGAGATACAGAGGGACAGAGTGGAAATAGAGAGATACAGAGGGCAGTGTGGGAATAGAGAGATACAGAGGACAGAGTGGGAATAGAGAGACACAGAGGAACAGAGTGGGAATAGAGAGATACAGATAACAGAGTGGGGATAGAGAGATACAGAGGACAGAGTGGGGATAGAGAGATACAGAGGAACAGAGTGGGAATAGAGAGATACAGAGGAACAGAGTGGGAATAGAGAGATACAGAGGACAGAGTGGGAATAGAGAGACACAGAGGAACAGAGTGGGAATAGAGAGATACAGAGGACAGAGTGGAGATAGAGAGATACAGAGGACAGAGTGGGGATAGAGAGATACAGAGGAACAGAGTGGGAATAGAGAGATACAGAGGATAGAGGGGGAATAGAGAGATACAGAGGGACAGAGTGGGAACAGAGCAATACAGAGGACAGAGTGGGAATAGAGAGATACAGAGGACAGAGTGGGAATAGAGAGATACAGAGGACAGAGTGGGGATAGAGAGATACAGAGGAACAGAGTGGGAATAGAGTGATACAGAGGACAGAGGGGGAATAGAGAGATACAGAGGGACAGAGTGGGAATAGACCAATACAGAGGACAGAGTGGGAATAGAGAGAAACAGAGGACAGAGCGGGAATAGAGAGATACAGAGGACAGAGTGGGAATAGAGAGATACAGAGGACAGAGTGGGAATAGAGAGATACAGAGGGACAGAGTGGGAATAGGGAGATACAGAGGACAGAGTGGGAATAGAGAGTTACAGAGGGACGGAGTGGGGATAGAGAGATACAGGGGACAGAGCGGGAATAGAGAGATACAGAGGGACAGAGTGGGAATTGAGAGATACAGAGGAACAGATTAGGAATAGAGAGATACAGAGGGCAGAGTGGGATTAGAGAGATACAGAGGACAGAGTGGGAATAGAGAGATACAGAGGACAGAGTGGGAATAGAGAGATACAGAGGACAGAGTGGGAATAGAGAGATACAGAGGTCAGAGTGGGAATAGAGAGATACAGAGGAACAGAGTGGGAATAGTGAGATACAGAGGGCAGAGTGGGACTAGAGACATACAGAGGATAGAGTGGGAATAGAGACATACAGAGGACAGAGTGGGAATAGAGAGATACAGAGGGACAGAATGGCAATAGAGAGATACAGAGGGACAGAATCGGAATAGAGAGATACAGGGGACAGAGTGGGAATAGCGAGATGCAGAGGACTGAGTGGGAATAGAGAGATACAGAGGACAGAGTGGGAATAGAGAGATACAGAGGAACAGAGTGGGAATAGAGAGATACAGAGGACAGAGTGGGAATTGAGAGATACAGAGGAGAGATTGGGGATAGAGAGATACAGAGGGACAGAGTGGGAAAAGAGAGATACAGAGGAAAGATTGGGGATAGAGAGATACAGAGGACAGAGTGGGAATAGAGAGATACAGAGGAACAGGGTGGGAATAGAGAGACACAGAGGGACAGAGTGGGAATAGAGGGATACAGAGGACAGAGTGCGAATAGAGAGATACAGAGGACAGAGTGGGGATAGAGACATACAGAGGAACAGAGTGGGAATAGAGAGATACAGAGGACAGAGGGGGAATAGAGAGATACAGAGGGACAGAGAGGGAATAGAGAGATACAGAGGGACAGAGTGGGAATAGAGATACAGAGGGACAGAGTGGGAATAGAGAGATACAGAGGACAGAGCGGGAATAGAAAGATAGAGAGGAGAGAGTGGGAATAGAGAGAAACAGAGGACAGAGCGGGAATAGAGAGATACAGAGGACAGAGTGGGAATAGAGAGATACAGAGGATAGAGCGGGAATAGAGAGATACAGAGGAGAGAGTGGGAATATAGAGATACAGAGGACAGAGCGGGAATAGAGAGATACAGAGGACAGATTGGGAATAGAGAGATACAGAGGGACAGAGTGGGAATAGAGAGATACAGAGGAGAGAGTGGGGATAGAGAGACACAGAGCAACAGAGTGGGAATAGAGAGATACAGAGGACAGAGTGGGGATAGAGAGATACAGAGGACAGAGTGGGGATAGAGAGATACAGAGGAACAGAGTGGGAATAGAGAGATACAGAGGAACAGAGTGGGAATAGAGAGATACAGAGGACAGAGTGGGAATAGAGAGACACAGAGGAACAGAGTGGGAATAGAGAGATACAGAGGACAGAGTGGAGATAGAGAGATACAGAGGACAGAGTGGGGATAGAGAGATACAGAGGAACAGAGTGGGAATTGAGAGATACAGAGGACAGAGGGGGAATAGAGAGATACAGAGGGACAGAGTGGGAATAGAGCAATACAGAGGACAGAGTGGGAATAGAGAGATACAGAGGACAGAGTGGGAATAGAGAGATACAGAGGACAGAGTGGGGATAGAGAGATACAGAGGAACAGAGTGGGAATAGAGAGATACAGAGGACAGAGGGGGAATAGAAAGGTACAGAGGGACAGAGTGGGAATAGACCAATACAGAGGACAGAGTGGGAATAGAGAGATACATAGGACAGAGCGGGAATAGAGAGATACAGAGGACAGAGTGGGAATAGAGAGATACAGAGGACAGAGTGGGAATAGAGAGATACAGAGGGACAGAGTGGGAATAGGGAGATACAGAGGACAGAGTGGGAATAGAGAGATACAGAGGGACGGAGTGGGGATAGAGAGATACAGGGGACAGAGCGGGAATAGAGAGATACAGAGGGACAGAGTGGGAATTGAGAGATACAGAGGACAGATTGGGAATAGAGAGATACAGAGGAACAGATTAGGAATAGAGAGATACAGAGGGCAGAGTGGGACTAGAGAGATACAGAGGACAGAGTGGGAATAGAGAGATACAGAGGACGGAGTGGGAATAGAGAGATACAGAGGACAGAGTGGAATAGAGAGATACAGAGGTCAGAGTGGGAATAGAGAGATACGGAGGAACAGAGTGGGAATAGGGAGATACAGAGGGCAGAGTGGGACTAGAGAGATACAGAGGACAGAGTGGGTATAGAGAGATACAGAGGGACAGAATGGGAATAGAGAGATACAGAGGGACAGAATCGGAATAGAGAGATACAGGGGACAGAGTGGGAATAGAGAGATGCAGAGGACTGAGTGGGAATAGAGAGATACAGAGGACAGAGTGGGAATAGAGAGATACAGAGGAACAGAGTGGGAATAGAGAGATACAGAGGACAGAGTGGGAATTGAGAGATACAGAGGAGAGATTGGGGATAGAGAGATACAGAGGGACAGAGTGGGAATAGAGAGATACAGAGGACAGAGTGGGAATAGAGAGATACAGAGGAACAGGGTGGGAATAGAGAGACACAGAGGGACAGAGTGGGAATAGAGGGATACAGAGGACAGAGTGCGAATAGAGAGATACAGAGGACAGAGTGGGGATAGAGACATACAGAGGAACAGAGTGGGAATAGAGAGATACAGAGGACAGAGGGGGAATAGAGAGATACAGAGGGACAGAGAGGGAATAGAGAGATACAGAGGGACAGAGTGGGAATAGAGATACAGAGGGACAGAGTGGGAATAGAGAGATACAGAGGACAGAGCGGGAATACAAAGATACAGAGGAGAGAGTGGGAATAGAGAGATACAGAGGACAGAGCGGGAATAGAGAGATACAGAGGACAGAGTGGGAATAGAGAGATACAGAGGACAGAGCGGGAATAGAGAGATACAGAGGAGAGAGTGGGAATATAGAGATACAGAGGACAGAGCGGGAATAGAGAGATACGGAGGACAGAGTGGGAATAGAGAGATACAGAGGGACAGAGTGGGAATAGAGAGATACAGAGGAGAGAGTGGGGATAGAGAGATGCAGAGGGACAGTGTGGGAATAGAAAGACACAGAGGAACAGAGTGGGAATAGAGAGATACAGAGGGACAGACTGGGAATAGAGAGATACAGAGGACAGAGTGGGAATAGAGAGATACAGAGGGACAGAGTTGGAATAGAGAGATACAGTGGACAGAGTTGGGAATAGAGAGATACAGAGGAACAGATTGGGAATAGAGAGATACAGCGGAACAGAGTGGGAATAGAGAGATACAGAGGAACAGAGTGGGAATAGAGTGATACAGAGGACAGACTGGGAATAGAGAGATACAGAGGACAGAGTTGGGAATAGAGAGATACAGAGGACAGAGTGGGAATAGAGAGATACAGAGGGACAGATTGGGAATAGATAGATACAGAGGGACAGAGTGGGAATAGAGAGATACAGAGGGACAGAGTGGGAATAGAGAGATACAGAGGGACAGAGTGGGAATAGAGAGATACAGAGGACAGAGTGGGAATAGAGAGACACAGCGGGCAGATTTGGAATAGAGCGATACAGAGGACAGAGTTGGGAATAGAGAGATACAGAGGGACAGAGTGGAAATAGAGAGATACAGAGGGCAGATTGGGAATAGAGAGATACAGAGGACAGAGTGGGAATAGAGAGACACAGAGGAACAGAGTGGGAATAGAGAGATACAGAGGACAGAGTGGGGATAGATAGATACAGAGGACTGAGTGGGGATCGAGAGATACAGAGGAACAGAGTGGGAATAGAGAGATACAGAGGAACAGAGTGGGAATATAGAGATACAGAGGACATAGTGGGAATAGAGAGACACAGAGGAACAGAGTGGGAATAGAGAGATACAGAGGACAGAGTGGAGATAGAGAGATACAGAGGAACAGAGTGGGAATAGAGAGATACAGAGGACAGAGGGGGAATAGAGAGATACAGAGGGACAGAGTGGGAATAGAGCAATACAGAGGACAGAGTGGGAATAGAGAGATACAGAGGACAGAGCGGGAATAGAGAGATACAGAGGACAGAGTGGGGATAGAGAGATACAGAGGAACAGAGTGGGAATAGAGAGATACAGAGGACAGAGGGGGAATAGAGAGAAACAGAGGGACAGAGTGGGAATAGACCAATACAGAGGACAGAGTGGAAATAGAGAGATACAGAGGACAGAGCGGGAATAGAGAGATACAGAGGACAGAGTGGGAATAGAGAGATACAGAGGACAGCGTGGGAATAGAGAGATACAGAGGGACAGAGTGGGAATAGGGAGATACAGAGGACAGAGTGGGAATAGAGAGATACAGAGGGACGGAGTGGGGATGGAGAGATACAGGGGACAGAGCGGGAATGGAGAGATACAGAGGGCAGAGTGGGAATAGAGAGATACAGAGGACAGATTGGGAATAGAGAGACACAGAGGAACAGAGTGGGAATAGAGAGATACAGAGGACAGAGTGGGGATAGAGAGATACAGAGGACTGAGTGGGGATCGAGAGATACAGAGGAACAGAGTGGGAATAGAGAGATACAGAGGAACAGAGTGGGAATATAGAGATACAGAGGACATAGTGGGAATAGAGAGACACAGAGGAACAGAGTGGGAATAGAGAGATACAGAGGACAGAGTGGAGATAGAGAGATACAGAGGACAGAGTGGGGATAGAGAGATACAGAGGAACAGAGTGGGAATAGAGAGATACAGAGGACAGAGGGGGAATAGAGAGATACAGAGGGACAGAGTGGGAATAGAGCAATACAGAGGACAGAGTGGGAATAGAGAGATACAGAGGACAGAGCGGGAATAGAGAGATACAGAGGACAGAGTGCGGATAGAGAGATACAGAGGAACAGAGTGGGAATAGAGAGATACAGAGGACAGAGGGGGAATAGAGAGAAACAGAGGGACAGAGTGGGAATAGACCAATACAGAGGACAGAGTGGGAATAGAGAGATACAGAGGACAGAGCGGGAATAGAGAGATACAGAGGACAGAGTGGGAATAGAGAGATACAGAGGACAGAGTGGGAATAGAGAGATACAGAGGGACAGAGTGGGAATAGGGAGATACAGAGGACAGAGTGGGAATAGAGAGATACAGAGGGACGAAGTGGGGATAGAGAGATACAGGGGACAGAGCGGGAATGGAGAGATACAGAGGGACAGAGTGGGAATTGAGTGATACAGAGGACAGATTGGGAATAGAGAGATACAGAGGAACAGGGTGGGAATAGAGAGACACAGAGGGACAGAGTGGGAATAGAGGGATACAGAGGACAGAGTGCGAGTAGAGAGATACAGAGGACAGAGTGGGGATAGAGACATACAGAGGAACAGAGTGGGAATAGAGAGATACAGAGGACAGAGGGGGAATAGAGAGATACAGAGGGACAGAGAGGGAATAGAGAGATACAGAGGGACAGAGTGGGAATAGAGATACAGAGGGACAGAGTGGGAATAGAGAGATACAGAGGACCGAGCGGGAATAGAAAGATACAGAGGAGAGAGTGGGAATAGAGAGATACAGAGGACAGAGTGGGAATAGAGAGATACAGAGGACAGAGTGGGAATAGAGAGATACAGAGGACAGAGCGGGAATAGAGAGATACAGAGGAGAGAGTGGGAATATAGAGATACAGAGGACAGAGCGGGAATAGAGAGATACAGAGGACAGAGTGGGAATAGAGAGATACAGAGGGACAGAGTGGGAATAGAGAGATATAGAGGAGAGAGTGGGGATAGAGAGATGCAGAGGGACAGTGTGGGAATAGAAAGACACAGAGGAACAGAGTGGGAATAGAGAGATACAGAGGGAGAGACTGGGAATAGAGAGATACAGAGGACAGAGTGGGAATAGAGAGATACAGAGGGACAGAGTTGGAGTAGAGAGATACAGTGGACAGAGTTGGGAATAGAGAGATACAGAGGAACAGATTGGGAATAGAGAGATACAGCGGAACAGAGTGGGAATAGAGAGATACAGAGGAACAGAGTGGGAATAGAGAGATACAGAGGACAGACTGGGAATAGAGAGATACAGAGGACAGAGTTGGGAATAGAGAGATACAAATGACAGAGTGGGAATAGAGAAATACAGAGGACAGAGTGGGAATAGAGAGATACAGAGGACAGAGTTGGGAATAGAGAGATACAGAGGACAGAGTGGGAATAGAGAGATACAGAGGGACAGATTGGGAATAGAGAGATACAGAGGGACAGAGTGGGAATAGAGAGATACAGAGGGACAGAGTGGGAATAGAGAGATACAGAGGGACAGAGTGGGAATAGAGAGATACAGAGGACAGAGTGGGAATAGAGAGATACAGCGGGGCAGAGTTGGAATAGAGCGATACAGAGGACAGAGTCGGGAATAGAGAGATACAGAGGGACAGAGTGGGAATAGAGAGATACAGAGGAGAGAGTGGGGATAGAGAGATGCAGAGGGACAGTGTGGGAATTGAAAGACACAGAGGAACAGAGTGGGAATAGAGAGATACAGAGGGACAGACTGGGAATAGAGAGATACAGAGGACAGAGTGGGAATAGAGAGATACAGAGGGACAGAGTTGGAATAGAGAGATACAGTGGACAGAGTTGGGAATAGAGAGATACAGAGGAATAGATTGGGAATAGAGAGATACAGCGGAACAGAGTGGGAATAGAGAGATACAGAGGAACAGAGTGGGAATAGAGTGATACAGAGGACAGACTGGGAATAGAGAGATACAGAGGACAGAGTTGGGAATAGAGAGATACAAATGAAAGAGTGGGAATAGAGAGATACAGAGGACAGAGTGGGAATAGAGAGATACAGAGGACAGAGTTGGGAATAGAGAGATACAGAGGACAGAGTGGGAATAGAGAGATACAGAGGGACAGATTGGGAATAGATAGATACAGAGGGACAGAGTGGGAATAGAGAGATACAGAGGGACAGAGTGGGAATAGAGAGATACAGAGGGACAGAGTGGGAATAGAGAGATACAGAGGACAGAGTGGGAATAGAGAGACACAGCGGGCAGATTTGGAATAGAGCGATACAGAGGACAGAGTTGGGAATAGAGAGATACAGAGGGACAGAGTGGAAATAGAGAGATACAGAGGGCAGAGTGGGAATAGAGAGATACAGAGGACAGAGTGGGAATAGAGAGACACAGAGGAACAGAGTGGGAATAGAGAGATACAGAGGACAGAGTGGGGATAGAGAGATACAGAGGACTGAGTGGGGATCGAGAGATACAGAGGAACAGAGTGGGAATAGAGAGATACAGAGGAACAGAGTGGGAATATAGAGATACAGAGGACATAGTGGGAATAGAGAGACACAGAGGAACAGAGTGGGAATAGAGAGATACAGAGGACAGAGTGGAGATAGAGAGATACAGAGGAACAGAGTGGGAATAGAGAGATACAGAGGACAGAGGGGGAATAGAGAGATACAGAGGGACAGAGTGGGAATAGAGCAATACAGAGGACAGAGTGGGAATAGAGAGATACAGAGGACAGAGCGGGAATAGAGAGATACAGAGGACAGAGTGGGGATAGAGAGATACAGAGGAACAGAGTGGGAATAGAGAGATACAGAGGACAGAGGGGGAATAGAGAGAAACAGAGGGACAGAGTGGGAATAGACCAATACAGAGGACAGAGTGGGAATAGAGAGATACAGAGGACAGAGCGGGAATAGAGAGATACAGAGGACAGAGTGGGAATAGAGAGATACAGAGGACAGCGTGGGAATAGAGAGATACAGAGGGACAGAGTGGGAATAGGGAGATACAGAGGACAGAGTGGGAATAGAGAGATACAGAGGGACGGAGTGGGGATGGAGAGATACAGGGGACAGAGCGGGAATGGAGAGATACAGAGGGCAGAGTGGGAATAGAGAGATACAGAGGACAGATTGGGAATAGAGAGACACAGAGGAACAGAGTGGGAATAGAGAGATACAGAGGACAGAGTGGGGATAGAGAGATACAGAGGACTGAGTGGGGATCGAGAGATACAGAGGAACAGAGTGGGAATAGAGAGATACAGAGGAACAGAGTGGGAATATAGAGATACAGAGGACATAGTGGGAATAGAGAGACACAGAGGAACAGAGTGGGAATAGAGAGATACAGAGGACAGAGTGGAGATAGAGAGATACAGAGGACAGAGTGGGGATAGAGAGATACAGAGGAACAGAGTGGGAATAGAGAGATACAGAGGACAGAGGGGGAATAGAGAGATACAGAGGGACAGAGTGGGAATAGAGCAATACAGAGGACAGAGTGGGAATAGAGAGATACAGAGGACAGAGCGGGAATAGAGAGATACAGAGGACAGAGTGGGGATAGAGAGATACAGAGGAACAGAGTGGGAATAGAGAGATACAGAGGACAGAGGGGGAATAGAGAGAAACAGAGGGACAGAGTGGGAATAGACCAATACAGAGGACAGAGTGGGAATAGAGAGATACAGAGGACAGAGCGGGAATAGAGAGATACAGAGGACAGAGTGGGAATAGAGAGATACAGAGGACAGAGTGGGAATAGAGAGATACAGAGGGACAGAGTGGGAATAGGGAGATACAGAGGACAGAGTGGGAATAGAGAGATACAGAGGGACGGAGTGGGGATAGAGAGATACAGGGGACAGAGCGGGAATGGAGAGATACAGAGGGACAGAGTGGGAATTGAGTGATACAGAGGACAGATTGGGAATAGAGAGATACAGAGGAACAGAGTAGGAATAGAGAGATACAGAGGGCAGAGTGGGACTAGAGAGATACAGAGGACAGAGTGGGAATAGAGAGATACAGAGGACAGAGTGGGAATAGAGAGATACAGAGGACAGACTGGGAATAGAGAGAAACAGAGGACAGAGTGGGAATAGAGAGATACAGAGGAACAGATTGGGAATAGAGAGATACAGAGGGCAGAGTGGGATTGGAGAGATACAGAGGACAGAGTGGGAATAGAGAGATACAGAGGGACAGAATGGGAATAGAGAGATACAGAGGGACAGAATCGGAATAGAGAGATATAGAGGACAGAGTGGGAATAGAGAGATACAGAGGACAGAGAGGGAATAGAGAGATACAGAGGGACAGAGAGGGAATAGAGATATACAGAGGGACAGAGTGGGAATAGAGATACAAAGGGACAGAGTGGGAATAGAGAGATACAGAGGACAGAGCGGGAATAGAAAGATACAGAGGAGAGAGTGGGAATAGAGAGATACAGAGGACAGAGCGGGAAAAGAGAGATACAGAGGACAGAGTGGGAATAGAGAGATACAGAGGACAGAGCGGGAATAGAGAGATACAGAGGAGAGAGTGGGAATATAGAGATAAGAAGGACAGAGCGGGAATAGAGAGATACAGAGGACAGAGGGGGAATAGAGAGATACAGATTGACAGAGTTGGAATAGAGAGATACAGAGGAGAGAGTGGGGATAGAGAGATGCAGACGGACAGTGTGGGAATAGAAAGACACAGAGGAACAGAGTGGGAATAGAGAGATACAGAGGGACAGACTGGGAATAGAGAGATACAGAGGACAGAGTGGGAATAGAGAGATACAGAGGGACAGAGTTGGAATAGAGAGATACAGAGGACAGAGTTGGGAATAGAGAGATACAGAGGAACAGAGTGGGAATAGAGAGATACAGAGGTCAGAGTGGGAATAGAGAGATACAGAGGACAGAGTGGGAATAGAGAGATACAGAGGGACAGAGTGGGAATAGAGCAATACAGAGGACAGAGTGGGAATAGAGAGATACAGAGGACAGAGCGGGAATAGAGAGATACAGAGGACAGAGTGGGAATAGAGAGATACAGAGGACAGAGGGGGAATAGAGAGATACAGAGGGACAGAGTGGGAATAGAGCAATACAGAGGACAGAGTGGGAATAGAGAGATACAGAGGACAGAGCGGGAATAGAGAGATACAGAGGACAGAGTGGGGATAGAGAGATACAGAGGAACAGAGTGGGAATAGAGAGATACAGAGGACAGAGGGGGAATAGAGAGAAACAGAGGGACAGAGTGGGAATAGACCAATACAGAGGACAGAGTGGAAATAGAGAGATACAGAGGACAGAGCGGGAATAGAGAGATACAGAGGACAGAGTGGGAATAGAGAGATACAGAGGGACAGAGTGGGAATAGAGAGATACAGAGGGACAGAGTGGGAATAGAGAGATACAGAGGACAGAGTGGGAATAGAGAGACACAGCGGGCAGATTTGGAATAGAGCGATACAGAGGACAGAGTTGGGAATAGAGAGATACAGAGGGACAGAGTGGAAATAGAGAGATACAGAGGGCAGAGTGGGAATAGAGAGATACAGAGGACAGAGTGGGAATAGAGAGACACAGAGGAACAGAGTGGGAATAGAGAGATACAGAGGACAGAGTGGGGATAGAGAGATACAGAGGACTGAGTGGGGATCGAGAGATACAGAGGAACAGAGTGGGAATAGAGAGATACAGAGGAACAGAGTGGGAATATAGAGATACAGAGGACATAGTGGGAATAGAGAGACACAGAGGAACAGAGTGGGAATAGAGAGATACAGAGGACAGAGTGGAGATAGAGAGATACAGAGGAACAGAGTGGGAATAGAGAGATACAGAGGACAGAGGGGGAATAGAGAGATACAGAGGGACAGAGTGGGAATAGAGCAATACAGAGGACAGAGTGGGAATAGAGAGATACAGAGGACAGAGCGGGAATAGAGAGATACAGAGGACAGAGTGGGGATAGAGAGATACAGAGGAACAGAGTGGGAATAGAGAGATACAGAGGACAGAGGGGGAATAGAGAGAAACAGAGGGACAGAGTGGGAATAGACCAATACAGAGGACAGAGTGGGAATAGAGAGATACAGAGGACAGAGCGGGAATAGAGAGATACAGAGGACAGAGTGGGAATAGAGAGATACAGAGGACAGCGTGGGAATAGAGAGATACAGAGGGACAGAGTGGGAATAGGGAGATACAGAGGACAGAGTGGGAATAGAGAGATACAGAGGGACGGAGTGGGGATGGAGAGATACAGGGGACAGAGCGGGAATGGAGAGATACAGAGGGCAGAGTGGGAATAGAGAGATACAGAGGACAGATTGGGAATAGAGAGACACAGAGGAACAGAGTGGGAATAGAGAGATACAGAGGACAGAGTGGGGATAGAGAGATACAGAGGACTGAGTGGGGATCGAGAGATACAGAGGAACAGAGTGGGAATAGAGAGATACAGAGGAACAGAGTGGGAATATAGAGATACAGAGGACATAGTGGGAATAGAGAGACACAGAGGAACAGAGTGGGAATAGAGAGATACAGAGGACAGAGTGGAGATAGAGAGATACAGAGGACAGAGTGGGGATAGAGAGATACAGAGGAACAGAGTGGGAATAGAGAGATACAGAGGACAGAGGGGGAATAGAGAGATACAGAGGGACAGAGTGGGAATAGAGCAATACAGAGGACAGAGTGGGAATAGAGAGATACAGAGGACAGAGCGGGAATAGAGAGATACAGAGGACAGAGTGGGGATAGAGAGATACAGAGGAACAGAGTGGGAATAGAGAGATACAGAGGACAGAGGGGGAATAGAGAGAAACAGAGGGACAGAGTGGGAATAGAGCAATACAGAGGACAGAGTGGGAATAGAGAGATACAGAGGACAGAGTGGGAATAGAGAGATACAGAGGGACAGAGTGGGAATAGGGAGATACAGAGGACAGAGTGGGAATAGAGAGATACAGAGGGACGGAGTGGGGATAGAGAGATACAGGGGACAGAGCGGGAATGGAGAGATACAGAGGGACAGAGTGGGAATTGAGTGATACAGAGGACAGATTGGGAATAGAGAGATACAGAGGAACAGAGTAGGAATAGAGAGATACAGAGGGCAGAGTGGGACTAGAGAGATACAGAGGACAGAGTGGGAATAGAGAGATACAGAGGACAGAGTGGGAATAGAGAGATACAGAGGACAGACTGGGAATAGAGAGAAACAGAGGACAGAGTGGGAATAGAGAGATACAGAGGAACAGATTGGGAATAGAGAGATACAGAGGGCAGAGTGGGATTGGAGAGATACAGAGGACAGAGTGGGAATAGAGAGATACAGAGGGACAGAATGGGAATAGAGAGATACAGAGGGACAGAATCGGAATAGAGAGATATAGAGGACAGAGTGGGAATAGAGAGATACAGAGGACAGAGAGGGAATAGAGAGATACAGAGGGACAGAGAGGGAATAGAGATATACAGAGGGACAGAGTGGGAATAGAGATACAAAGGGACAGAGTGGGAATAGAGAGATACAGAGGACAGAGCGGGAATAGAAAGATACAGAGGAGAGAGTGGGAATAGAGAGATACAGAGGACAGAGCGGGAAAAGAGAGATACAGAGGACAGAGTGGGAATAGAGAGATACAGAGGACAGAGCGGGAATAGAGAGATACAGAGGAGAGAGTGGGAATATAGAGATAAGAAGGACAGAGCGGGAATAGAGAGATACAGAGGACAGAGTGGGAATAGAGAGATACAGATTGACAGAGTTGGAATAGAGAGATACAGAGGAGAGAGTGGGGATAGAGAGATGCAGACGGACAGTGTGGGAATAGAAAGACACAGAGGAACAGAGTGGGAATAGAGAGATACAGAGGGACAGACTGGGAATAGAGAGATACAGAGGACAGAGTGGGAATAGAGAGATACAGAGGGACAGAGTTGGAATAGAGAGATACAGAGGACAGAGTTGGGAATAGAGAGATACAGAGGAACAGAGTGGGAATAGAGAGATACAGAGGTCAGAGTGGGAATAGAGAGATACAGAGGACAGAGTGGGAATAGAGAGATACAGAGGGACAGAGTGGGAATAGAGCAATACAGAGGACAGAGTGGGAATAGAGAGATACAGAGGACAGAGCGGGAATAGAGAGATACAGAGGACAGAGTGGGAATAGAGAGATACAGAGGACAGAGGGGGAATAGAGAGATACAGAGGGACAGAGTGGGAATAGAGCAATACAGAGGACAGAGTGGGAATAGAGAGATACAGAGGACAGAGCGGGAATAGAGAGATACAGAGGACAGAGTGGGGATAGAGAGATACAGAGGAACAGAGTGGGAATAGAGAGATACAGAGGACAGAGGGGGAATAGAGAGAAACAGAGGGACAGAGTGGGAATAGACCAATACAGAGGACAGAGTGGAAATAGAGAGATACAGAGGACAGAGCGGGAATAGAGAGATACAGAGGACAGAGTGGGAATAGAGAGATACAGAGGACAGCGTGGGAATAGAGAGATACAGAGGGACAGAGTGGGAATAGGGAGATACAGAGGACAGAGTGGGAATAGAGAGATACAGAGGGACGGAGTGGGGATGGAGAGATACAGGGGACAGAGCGGGAATGGAGAGATACAGAGGGCAGAGTGGGAATAGAGAGATACAGAGGACAGATTGGGAATAGAGAGACACAGAGGAACAGAGTGGGAATAGAGAGATACAGAGAACAGAGTGGGGATAGAGAGATACAGAGGACTGAGTGGGGATCGAGAGATACAGAGGAACAGAGTGGGAATAGAGAGATACAGAGGAACAGAGTGGGAATATAGAGATACAGAGGACATAGTGGGAATAGAGAGACACAGAGGAACAGAGTGGGAATAGAGAGATACAGAGGACAGAGTGGAGATAGAGAGATACAGAGGACAGAGTGGGGATAGAGAGATACAGAGGAACAGAGTGGGAATAGAGAGATACAGAGGACAGAGGGGGAATAGAGAGATACAGAGGGACAGAGTGGGAATAGAGCAATACAGAGGACAGAGTGGGAATAGAGAGATACAGAGGACAGAGCGGGAATAGAGAGATACAGAGGACAGAGTGCGGATAGAGAGATACAGAGGAACAGAGTGGGAATAGAGAGATACAGAGGACAGAGGGGGAATAGAGAGAAACAGAGGGACAGAGTGGGAATAGACCAATACAGAGGACAGAGTGGGAATAGAGAGATACAGAGGACAGAGCGGGAATAGAGAGATACAGAGGACAGAGTGGGAATAGAGAGATACAGAGGACAGAGTGGGAATAGAGAGATACAGAGGGACAGAGTGGGAATAGGGAGATACAGAGGACAGAGTGGGAATAGAGAGATACAGAGGGACGAAGTGGGGATAGAGAGATACAGGGGACAGAGCGGGAATGGAGAGATACAGAGGGACAGAGTGGGAATTGAGTGATACAGAGGACAGATTGGGAATAGAGAGATACAGAGGAACAGGGTGGGAATAGAGAGACACAGAGGGACAGAGTGGGAATAGAGGGATACAGAGGACAGAGTGCGAGTAGAGAGATACAGAGGACAGAGTGGGGATAGAGACATACAGAGGAACAGAGTGGGAATAGAGAGATACAGAGGACAGAGGGGGAATAGAGAGATACAGAGGGACAGAGAGGGAATAGAGAGATACAGAGGGACAGAGTGGGAATAGAGATACAGAGGGACAGAGTGGGAATAGAGAGATACAGAGGACCGAGCGGGAATAGAAAGATACAGAGGAGAGAGTGGGAATAGAGAGATACAGAGGACAGAGTGGGAATAGAGAGATACAGAGGACAGAGTGGGAATAGAGAGATACAGAGGACAGAGCGGGAATAGAGAGATACAGAGGAGAGAGTGGGAATATAGAGATACAGAGGACAGAGCAGGAATAGAGAGATACAGAGGACAGAGTGGGAATAGAGAGATACAGAGGGACAGAGTGGGAATAGAGAGATACAGAGGAGAGAGTGGGGATAGAGAGATGCAGAGGGACAGTGTGGGAATAGAAAGACACAGAGGAACAGAGTGGGAATAGAGAGATACAGAGGGAGAGACTGGGAATAGAGAGATACAGAGGACAGAGTGGGAATAGAGAGATACAGAGGGACAGAGTTGGAGTAGAGAGATACAGTGGACAGAGTTGGGAATAGAGAGATACAGAGGAACAGATTGGGAATAGAGAGATACAGTGGAACAGAGTGGGAATAGAGAGATACAGAGGAACAGAGTGGGAATAGAGAGATACAGAGGACAGACTGGGAATAGAGAGATACAGAGGACAGAGTTGGGAATAGAGAGATACAAATGACAGAGTGGGAATGGAGAAATACAGAGGACAGAGTGGGAATAGAGAGATACAGAGGACAGAGTTGGGAATAGAGAGATACAGAGGACAGAGTGGGAATAGAGAGATACAGAGGGACAGATTGGGAATAGAGAGATACAGAGGGACAGAGTGGGAATAGAGAGATACAGAGGGACAGAGTGGGAATAGAGAGATACAGAGGGACAGAGTGGGAATAGAGAGATACAGAGGACAGAGTGGGAATAGAGAGATACAGCGGGGCAGAGTTGGAATAGAGCGATACAGAGGACAGAGTCGGAAATAGAGAGATACAGAGGGACAGAGTGGGAATAGAGAGATACAGAGGAGAGAGTGGGGATAGAGAGATGCAGAGGGACAGTGTGGGAATTGAAAGACACAGAGGAACAGAGTGGGAATAGAGAGATACAGAGGGACAGACTGGGAATAGAGAGATACAGAGGACAGAGTGGGAATAGAGAGATACAGAGGGACAGAGTTGGAATAGAGAGATACAGTGGACAGAGTTGGGAATAGAGAGATACAGAGGAACAGATTGGGAATAGAGAGATACAGCGGAACAGAGTGGGAATAGAGAGATACAGAGGAACAGAGTGGGAATAGAGTGATACAGAGGACAGACTGGGAATAGAGAGATACAGAGGACAGAGTTGGGAATAGAGAGATACAAATGAAAGAGTGGGAATAGAGAGATACAGAGGACAGAGTGGGAATAGAGAGATACAGAGGACAGAGTTGGGAATAGAGAGATACAGAGGACAGAGTGGGAATAGAGAGATACAGAGGGACAGATTGGGAATAGATAGATACAGAGGGACAGAGTGGGAATAGAGAGATACAGAGGGACAGAGTGGGAATAGAGAGATACAGAGGGACAGAGTGGGAATAGAGAGATACAGAGGACAGAGTGGGGATAGAGAGATACAGAGGAACAGAGTGGGAATAGAGAGATACAGAGGACAGAGGGGGAATAGAGAGAAACAGAGGGACAGAGTGGGAATAGACCAATACAGAGGACAGAGTGGAAATAGAGAGATACAGAGGACAGAGCGGGAATAGAGAGATACAGAGGACAGAGTGGGAATAGAGAGATACAGAGGACAGCGTGGGAATAGAGAGATACAGAGGGACAGAGTGGGAATAGGGAGATACAGAGGACAGAGTGGGAATAGAGAGATACAGAGGGACGGAGTGGGGATGGAGAGATACAGGGGACAGAGCGGGAATGGAGAGATACAGAGGGCAGAGTGGGAATAGAGAGATACAGAGGACAGATTGGGAATAGAGAGACACAGAGGAACAGAGTGGGAATAGAGAGATACAGAGAACAGAGTGGGGATAGAGAGATACAGAGGACTGAGTGGGGATCGAGAGATACAGAGGAACAGAGTGGGAATAGAGAGATACAGAGGAACAGAGTGGGAATATAGAGATACAGAGGACATAGTGGGAATAGAGAGACACAGAGGAACAGAGTGGGAATAGAGAGATACAGAGGACAGAGTGGAGATAGAGAGATACAGAGGACAGAGTGGGGATAGAGAGATACAGAGGAACAGAGTGGGAATAGAGAGATACAGAGGACAGAGGGGGAATAGAGAGATACAGAGGGACAGAGTGGGAATAGAGCAATACAGAGGACAGAGTGGGAATAGAGAGATACAGAGGACAGAGCGGGAATAGAGAGATACAGAGGACAGAGTGCGGATAGAGAGATACAGAGGAACAGAGTGGGAATAGAGAGATACAGAGGACAGAGGGGGAATAGAGAGAAACAGAGGGACAGAGTGGGAATAGACCAATACAGAGGACAGAGTGGGAATAGAGAGATACAGAGGACAGAGCGGGAATAGAGAGATACAGAGGACAGAGTGGGAATAGAGAGATACAGAGGACAGAGTGGGAATAGAGAGATACAGAGGGACAGAGTGGGAATAGGGAGATACAGAGGACAGAGTGGGAATAGAGAGATACAGAGGGACGAAGTGGGGATAGAGAGATACAGGGGACAGAGCGGGAATGGAGAGATACAGAGGGACAGAGTGGGAATTGAGTGATACAGAGGACAGATTGGGAATAGAGAGATACAGAGGAACAGGGTGGGAATAGAGAGACACAGAGGGACAGAGTGGGAATAGAGGGATACAGAGGACAGAGTGCGAGTAGAGAGATACAGAGGACAGAGTGGGGATAGAGACATACAGAGGAACAGAGTGGGAATAGAGAGATACAGAGGACAGAGGGGGAATAGAGAGATACAGAGGGACAGAGAGGGAATAGAGAGATACAGAGGGACAGAGTGGGAATAGAGATACAGAGGGACAGAGTGGGAATAGAGAGATACAGAGGACCGAGCGGGAATAGAAAGATACAGAGGAGAGAGTGGGAATAGAGAGATACAGAGGACAGAGTGGGAATAGAGAGATACAGAGGACAGAGTGGGAATAGAGAGATACAGAGGACAGAGCGGGAATAGAGAGATACAGAGGAGAGAGTGGGAATATAGAGATACAGAGGACAGAGCAGGAATAGAGAGATACAGAGGACAGAGTGGGAATAGAGAGATACAGAGGGACAGAGTGGGAATAGAGAGATACAGAGGAGAGAGTGGGGATAGAGAGATGCAGAGGGACAGTGTGGGAATAGAAAGACACAGAGGAACAGAGTGGGAATAGAGAGATACAGAGGGAGAGACTGGGAATAGAGAGATACAGAGGACAGAGTGGGAATAGAGAGATACAGAGGGACAGAGTTGGAGTAGAGAGATACAGTGGACAGAGTTGGGAATAGAGAGATACAGAGGAACAGATTGGGAATAGAGAGATACAGTGGAACAGAGTGGGAATAGAGAGATACAGAGGAACAGAGTGGGAATAGAGAGATACAGAGGACAGACTGGGAATAGAGAGATACAGAGGACAGAGTTGGGAATAGAGAGATACAAATGACAGAGTGGGAATAGAGAAATACAGAGGACAGAGTGGGAATAGAGAGATACAGAGGACAGAGTTGGGAATAGAGAGATACAGAGGACAGAGTGGGAATAGAGAGATACAGAGGGACAGATTGGGAATAGAGAGATACAGAGGGACAGAGTGGGAATAGAGAGATACAGAGGGACAGAGTGGGAATAGAGAGATACAGAGGGACAGAGTGGGAATAGAGAGATACAGAGGACAGAGTGGGAATAGAGAGATACAGCGGGGCAGAGTTGGAATAGAGCGATACAGAGGACAGAGTCGGGAATAGAGAGATACAGAGGGACAGAGTGGGAATAGAGAGATACAGAGGAGAGAGTGGGGATAGAGAGATGCAGAGGGACAGTGTGGGAATTGAAAGACACAGAGGAACAGAGTGGGAATAGAGAGATACAGAGGGACAGACTGGGAATAGAGAGATACAGAGGACAGAGTGGGAATAGAGAGATACAGAGGGACAGAGTTGGAATAGAGAGATACAGTGGACAGAGTTGGGAATAGAGAGATACAGAGGAACAGATTGGGAATAGAGAGATACAGCGGAACAGAGTGGGAATAGAGAGATACAGAGGAACAGAGTGGGAATAGAGTGATACAGAGGACAGACTGGGAATAGAGAGATACAGAGGACAGAGTTGGGAATAGAGAGATACAAATGAAAGAGTGGGAATAGAGAGATACAGAGGACAGAGTGGGAATAGAGAGATACAGAGGACAGAGTGGGAATAGAGGGATACAGAGGACAGAGTGCGAGTAGAGAGATACAGAGGACAGAGTGGGGATAGAGACATACAGAGGAACAGAGTGGGAATAGAGAGATACAGAGGACAGAGGGGGAATAGAGAGATACAGAGGGACAGAGAGGGAATAGAGAGATACAGAGGGACAGAGTGGGAATAGAGATACAGAGGGACAGAGTGGGAATAGAGAGATACAGAGGACCGAGCGGGAATAGAAAGATACAGAGGAGAGAGTGGGAATAGAGAGATACAGAGGACAGAGTGGGAATAGAGAGATACAGAGGACAGAGTGGGAATAGAGAGATACAGAGGACAGAGCGGGAATAGAGAGATACAGAGGAGAGAGTGGGAATATAGAGATACAGAGGACAGAGCAGGAATAGAGAGATACAGAGGACAGAGTGGGAATAGAGAGATACAGAGGGACAGAGTGGGAATAGAGAGATACAGAGGAGAGAGTGGGGATAGAGAGATGCAGAGGGACAGTGTGGGAATAGAAAGACACAGAGGAACAGAGTGGGAATAGAGAGATACAGAGGGAGAGACTGGGAATAGAGAGATACAGAGGACAGAGTGGGAATAGAGAGATACAGAGGGACAGAGTTGGAGTAGAGAGATACAGTGGACAGAGTTGGGAATAGAGAGATACAGAGGAACAGATTGGGAATAGAGAGATACAGTGGAACAGAGTGGGAATAGAGAGATACAGAGGAACAGAGTGGGAATAGAGAGATACAGAGGACAGACTGGGAATAGAGAGATACAGAGGACAGAGTTGGGAATAGAGAGATACAAATGACAGAGTGGGAATGGAGAAATACAGAGGACAGAGTGGGAATAGAGAGATACAGAGGACAGAGTTGGGAATAGAGAGATACAGAGGACAGAGTGGGAATAGAGAGATACAGAGGGACAGATTGGGAATAGAGAGATACAGAGGGACAGAGTGGGAATAGAGAGATACAGAGGGACAGAGTGGGAATAGAGAGATACAGAGGGACAGAGTGGGAATAGAGAGATACAGAGGACAGAGTGGGAATAGAGAGATACAGCGGGGCAGAGTTGGAATAGAGCGATACAGAGGACAGAGTCGGAAATAGAGAGATACAGAGGGACAGAGTGGGAATAGAGAGATACAGAGGAGAGAGTGGGGATAGAGAGATGCAGAGGGACAGTGTGGGAATTGAAAGACACAGAGGAACAGAGTGGGAATAGAGAGATACAGAGGGACAGACTGGGAATAGAGAGATACAGAGGACAGAGTGGGAATAGAGAGATACAGAGGGACAGAGTTGGAATAGAGAGATACAGTGGACAGAGTTGGGAATAGAGAGATACAGAGGAACAGATTGGGAATAGAGAGATACAGCGGAACAGAGTGGGAATAGAGAGATACAGAGGAACAGAGTGGGAATAGAGTGATACAGAGGACAGACTGGGAATAGAGAGATACAGAGGACAGAGTTGGGAATAGAGAGATACAAATGAAAGAGTGGGAATAGAGAGATACAGAGGACAGAGTGGGAATAGAGAGATACAGAGGACAGAGTTGGGAATAGAGAGATACAGAGGACAGAGTGGGAATAGAGAGATACAGAGGGACAGATTGGGAATAGATAGATACAGAGGGACAGAGTGGGAATAGAGAGATACAGAGGGACAGAGTGGGAATAGAGAGATACAGAGGGACAGAGTGGGAATAGAGAGATACAGAGGACAGAGTGGGGATAGAGAGATACAGAGGAACAGAGTGGGAATAGAGAGATACAGAGGACAGAGGGGGAATAGAGAGAAACAGAGGGACAGAGTGGGAATAGACCAATACAGAGGACAGAGTGGAAATAGAGAGATACAGAGGACAGAGCGGGAATAGAGAGATACAGAGGACAGAGTGGGAATAGAGAGATACAGAGGACAGCGTGGGAATAGAGAGATACAGAGGGACAGAGTGGGAATAGGGAGATACAGAGGACAGAGTGGGAATAGAGAGATACAGAGGGACGGAGTGGGGATGGAGAGATACAGGGGACAGAGCGGGAATGGAGAGATACAGAGGGCAGAGTGGGAATAGAGAGATACAGAGGACAGATTGGGAATAGAGAGACACAGAGGAACAGAGTGGGAATAGAGAGATACAGAGAACAGAGTGGGGATAGAGAGATACAGAGGACTGAGTGGGGATCGAGAGATACAGAGGAACAGAGTGGGAATAGAGAGATACAGAGGAACAGAGTGGGAATATAGAGATACAGAGGACATAGTGGGAATAGAGAGACACAGAGGAACAGAGTGGGAATAGAGAGATACAGAGGACAGAGTGGAGATAGAGAGATACAGAGGACAGAGTGGGGATAGAGAGATACAGAGGAACAGAGTGGGAATAGAGAGATACAGAGGACAGAGGGGGAATAGAGAGATACAGAGGGACAGAGTGGGAATAGAGCAATACAGAGGACAGAGTGGGAATAGAGAGATACAGAGGACAGAGCGGGAATAGAGAGATACAGAGGACAGAGTGCGGATAGAGAGATACAGAGGAACAGAGTGGGAATAGAGAGATACAGAGGACAGAGGGGGAATAGAGAGAAACAGAGGGACAGAGTGGGAATAGACCAATACAGAGGACAGAGTGGGAATAGAGAGATACAGAGGACAGAGCGGGAATAGAGAGATACAGAGGACAGAGTGGGAATAGAGAGATACAGAGGACAGAGTGGGAATAGAGAGATACAGAGGGACAGAGTGGGAATAGGGAGATACAGAGGACAGAGTGGGAATAGAGAGATACAGAGGGACGAAGTGGGGATAGAGAGATACAGGGGACAGAGCGGGAATGGAGAGATACAGAGGGACAGAGTGGGAATTGAGTGATACAGAGGACAGATTGGGAATAGAGAGATACAGAGGAACAGGGTGGGAATAGAGAGACACAGAGGGACAGAGTGGGAATAGAGGGATACAGAGGACAGAGTGCGAGTAGAGAGATACAGAGGACAGAGTGGGGATAGAGACATACAGAGGAACAGAGTGGGAATAGAGAGATACAGAGGACAGAGGGGGAATAGAGAGATACAGAGGGACAGAGAGGGAATAGAGAGATACAGAGGGACAGAGTGGGAATAGAGATACAGAGGGACAGAGTGGGAATAGAGAGATACAGAGGACCGAGCGGGAATAGAAAGATACAGAGGAGAGAGTGGGAATAGAGAGATACAGAGGACAGAGTGGGAATAGAGAGATACAGAGGACAGAGTGGGAATAGAGAGATACAGAGGACAGAGCGGGAATAGAGAGATACAGAGGAGAGAGTGGGAATATAGAGATACAGAGGACAGAGCAGGAATAGAGAGATACAGAGGACAGAGTGGGAATAGAGAGATACAGAGGGACAGAGTGGGAATAGAGAGATACAGAGGAGAGAGTGGGGATAGAGAGATGCAGAGGGACAGTGTGGGAATAGAAAGACACAGAGGAACAGAGTGGGAATAGAGAGATACAGAGGGAGAGACTGGGAATAGAGAGATACAGAGGACAGAGTGGGAATAGAGAGATACAGAGGGACAGAGTTGGAGTAGAGAGATACAGTGGACAGAGTTGGGAATAGAGAGATACAGAGGAACAGATTGGGAATAGAGAGATACAGTGGAACAGAGTGGGAATAGAGAGATACAGAGGAACAGAGTGGGAATAGAGAGATACAGAGGACAGACTGGGAATAGAGAGATACAGAGGACAGAGTTGGGAATAGAGAGATACAAATGACAGAGTGGGAATAGAGAAATACAGAGGACAGAGTGGGAATAGAGAGATACAGAGGACAGAGTTGGGAATAGAGAGATACAGAGGACAGAGTGGGAATAGAGAGATACAGAGGGACAGATTGGGAATAGAGAGATACAGAGGGACAGAGTGGGAATAGAGAGATACAGAGGGACAGAGTGGGAATAGAGAGATACAGAGGGACAGAGTGGGAATAGAGAGATACAGAGGACAGAGTGGGAATAGAGAGATACAGCGGGGCAGAGTTGGAATAGAGCGATACAGAGGACAGAGTCGGGAATAGAGAGATACAGAGGGACAGAGTGGGAATAGAGAGATACAGAGGAGAGAGTGGGGATAGAGAGATGCAGAGGGACAGTGTGGGAATTGAAAGACACAGAGGAACAGAGTGGGAATAGAGAGATACAGAGGGACAGACTGGGAATAGAGAGATACAGAGGACAGAGTGGGAATAGAGAGATACAGAGGGACAGAGTTGGAATAGAGAGATACAGTGGACAGAGTTGGGAATAGAGAGATACAGAGGAACAGATTGGGAATAGAGAGATACAGCGGAACAGAGTGGGAATAGAGAGATACAGAGGAACAGAGTGGGAATAGAGTGATACAGAGGACAGACTGGGAATAGAGAGATACAGAGGACAGAGTTGGGAATAGAGAGATACAAATGAAAGAGTGGGAATAGAGAGATACAGAGGACAGAGTGGGAATAGAGAGATACAGAGGACAGAGTTGGGAATAGAGAGATACAGAGGACAGAGTGGGAATAGAGAGATACAGAGGGACAGATTGGGAATAGATAGATACAGAGGGACAGAGTGGGAATAGAGAGATACAGAGGGACAGAGTGGGAATAGAGAGATACAGAGGGACAGAGTGGGAATAGAGAGATACAGAGGACAGAGTGGGAATAGAGAGACACAGAGGGACAGAGTGGAAATAGAGAGATACAGAGGACAGAGTGGGAATAGAGAGACACAGAGGAACAGAGTGGGAATAGAGAGATACAGAGGACAGAGTGGGGATAGAGAGATACAGAGGACTGAGTGGGGATCGAGAGATACAGAGGAACAGAGTGGGAATAGAGAGATACAGAGGAACAGAGTGGGAATATAGAGATACAGAGGACATAGTGGGAATAGAGAGACACAGAGGAACAGAGTGGGAATAGAGAGATACAGAGGACAGAGTGGAGATAGAGAGATACAGAGGAACAGAGTGGGAATAGAGAGATACAGAGGACAGAGGGGGAATAGAGAGATACAGAGGGACAGAGTGGGAATAGAGCAATACAGAGGACAGAGTGGGAATAGAGAGATACAGAGGACAGAGCGGGAATAGAGAGATACAGAGGACAGAGTGGGGATAGAGAGATACAGAGGAACAGAGTGGGAATAGAGAGATACAGAGGACAGAGGGGGAATAGAGAGAAACAGAGGGACAGAGTGGGAATAGACCAATACAGAGGACAGAGTGGGAATAGAGAGATACAGAGGACAGAGCGGGAATAGAGAGATACAGAGGACAGAGTGGGAATAGAGAGATACAGAGGACAGCGTGGGAATAGAGAGATACAGAGGGACAGAGTGGGAATAGGGAGATACAGAGGACAGAGTGGGAATAGAGAGATACAGAGGGACGGAGTGGGGATGGAGAGATACAGGGGACAGAGCGGGAATGGAGAGATACAGAGGGCAGAGTGGGAATAGAGAGATACAGAGGACAGATTGGGAATAGAGAGACACAGAGGAACAGAGTGGGAATAGAGAGATACAGAGGACAGAGTGGGGATAGAGAGATACAGAGGACTGAGTGGGGATCGAGAGATACAGAGGAACAGAGTGGGAATAGAGAGATACAGAGGAACAGAGTGGGAATATAGAGATACAGAGGACATAGTGGGAATAGAGAGACACAGAGGAACAGAGTGGGAATAGAGAGATACAGAGGACAGAGTGGAGATAGAGAGATACAGAGGACAGAGTGGGGATAGAGAGATACAGAGGAACAGAGTGGGAATAGAGAGATACAGAGGACAGAGGGGGAATAGAGAGATACAGAGGGACAGAGTGGGAATAGAGCAATACAGAGGACAGAGTGGGAATAGAGAGATACAGAGGACAGAGCGGGAATAGAGAGATACAGAGGACAGAGTGGGGATAGAGAGATACAGAGGAACAGAGTGGGAATAGAGAGATACAGAGGACAGAGGGGGAATAGAGAGAAACAGAGGGACAGAGTGGGAATAGACCAATACAGAGGACAGAGTGGGAATAGAGAGATACAGAGGACAGAGCGGGAATAGAGAGATACAGAGGACAGAGTGGGAATAGAGAGATACAGAGGACAGAGTGGGAATAGAGAGATACAGAGGGACAGAGTGGGAATAGGGAGATACAGAGGACAGAGTGGGAATAGAGAGATACAGAGGGACAGAGTGGGGATAGAGAGATACAGGGGACAGAGCGGGAATGGAGAGATACAGAGGGACAGAGTGGGAATTGAGTGATACAGAGGACAGATTGGGAATAGAGAGATACAGAGGAACAGAGTAGGAATAGAGAGATACAGAGGGCAGAGTGGGACTAGAGAGATACAGAGGACAGAGTGGGAATAGAGAGATACAGAGGACAGAGTGGGAATAGAGAGATACAGAGGACAGACTGGGAATAGAGAGAAACAGAGGACAGAGTGGGAATAGAGAGATACAGAGGAACAGAGTGGGAATAGAGAGATACAGAGGGCAGAGTGGGATTGGAGAGATACAGAGGACAGAGTGGGAATAGAGAGATACAGAGGGACAGAATGGGAATAGAGAGATACAGAGGGACAGAATCGGAATAGAGAGATATAGAGGACAGAGTGGGAATAGAGAGATACAGAGGACAGAGAGGGAATAGAGAGATACAGAGGGACAGAGAGGGAATAGAGATATACAGAGGGACAGAGTGGGAATAGAGATACAAAGGGACAGAGTGGGAATAGAGAGATACAGAGGACAGAGCGGGAATAGAAAGATACAGAGGAGAGAGTGGGAATAGAGAGATACAGAGGACAGAGCGGGAAAAGAGAGATACAGAGGACAGAGTGGGAATAGAGAGATACAGAGGACAGAGCGGGAATAGAGAGATACAGAGGAGAGAGTGGGAATATAGAGATAAGAAGGACAGAGCGGGAATAGAGAGATACAGAGGACAGCGTGGGAATAGAGAGATACAGATTGACAGAGTTGGAATAGAGAGATACAGAGGAGAGAGTGGGGATAGAGAGATGCAGACGGACAGTGTGGGAATAGAAAGACACAGAGGAACAGAGTGGGAATAGAGAGATACAGAGGGACAGACTGGGAATAGAGAGATACAGAGGACAGAGTGGGAATAGAGAGATACAGAGGGACAGAGTTGGAATAGAGAGATACAGAGGACAGAGTTGGGAATAGAGAGATACAGAGGAACAGAGTGGGAATAGAGAGATACAGAGGTCAGAGTGGGAATAGAGAGATACAGAGGACAGAGTGGGAATAGAGAGATACAGAGGACAGAGTGGGAATAGAGAGATACAGAGGACAGAGTGGGAATAGAGAGATACAGAGGACAGAGTTGGGAATAGAGAGATACAAAGGACAGAGTGGGAATAGAGAGATACAGAGGACAGAGTGGGAATAGAGAGATACAGAGGACAGAGTGGGAATAGAGAGATACAGAGGGACAGATTGGGAATAGGGAGATACAGAGGGACAGAGTGGGAATAGAGAGATACAGAGGACAGAATGGGGATAGAGAGATACAGAGGACAGAGTGGGAATAGAGAGATACAGAGGACAGAATGGGGATAGAGAGATACAGAGGGACAGTGTGGGAATAGAGAGATACAGAGGGAAAGAATGGGAATAGAGAGATACAGAGGGACAGAGTGGGAATAGAGAGATACAGAGGGTCAGAGTGGGAATAGAGAGATACAGAGGGACAGAGTGGGAATAGAGAGATACAGAGGACAGAGCGGGAATAGAGAGATACAGAGGAGAGAATTGGAATCGAGAGATACAGAGGACAGAGCGGGAATAGAGAGATACAGAGGAGATAGTGGGAATAGAGAGATACAGAGGACAGAGCAGGAATAGAGTGATACAGAGGGACAGAGTGGGAATAGACAGATACAGAGGAGAGAGTGGGGATAGAGAGATACAGAGGGACAGAGTGGGAATAGAGAGATACAAAGGACAGAATGTGAATAGAGAGATACAGAGGAGAGACTGGGAATAGAGAGATACAGAGGGACAGTTTGGGAAAAGAAAGACACAGAGGAACAGAGTGGGAATAGAGAGATACAGAGGGACAGACTGGGAATAGAGAGATACAGAGGACAGAGTCGGAATAGAGAGATACAGAGGGTCAGAGTTGGAATAAAGCGGTACAGAGGTCAGAGTTGGGAATAGAGAGATACAGAGGAACAGAGTGGGAATAGAGAGATACAGAGGTCAGAGTGGGAATAGAGAGATACAGAGGAACAGAGTGGGAATAGAGAGATACAGAGGAACAGAGTGGGAATAGAGAGATACAGAGGAAAGACTGGGAATAGAGAGATACAGAGGACAGAATAGGGATAGAGAGATACAGAGAACAGAGTTGGGAATAGAGAGATACAGAGGACAGACTGGGAATAGAGCAATACAGAGGACAGAGTGGGAATAGAGAGATACAGAGGCCAGAGTGGGAATAGAGAGATACAGAGGGACAGAGTGGGGATAGAGAGATACAGCGGACAGTGTGGGAATAGAGAGATACAGAGGACAGAGTGGGAATAGAGAGATACAGAGGACAGAGTGGGAATAGAGAGATACAGAGGGACAGTGTGGGAATAGAGAGATACAGAGGACAGAGTGGGAATATAGAGCGATACAGATGACAGAGTGGGAATACAGAGATACAGAGGGAAAGAGTGGGAATAGAGAGATACAGAGGACAGAGTGGGAATAGTGAGATACAGAGGGACAGAGTGGGAATAGAGAGATACAGAGGGCAGAGTGGGAATATAGAGCGATACAGATGACAGAGTGGGAATACAGAGATACAGAGGGAAAGAGTGGGAATAGAGAGATACAGAGGCCAGAGTGGGAATAGAGAGATACAGAGGGACAGAGTGGGGATAGAGAGATACAGCGGACAGTGTGGGAATAGAGAGATACAGAGGACAGAGTGGGAATAGAGAGATACAGAGGACAGAGTGGGAATAGAGAGATACAGAGGGACAGAGTGGGAATAGAGAGATACAGAGGACAGAGTGGGAATATAGAGCGATACAGATGACAGAGTGGGAATAGAGAGATACAGAGGGACAGAGTGGGAATAGAGAGATACAGAGGACAGAGCGGGAATAGAGAGGTACAGAGGAGAGAGTGGGAATATAGGGATACAGAGGACAGAGCGGGAATAGAGAGATACAGAGGACAGAATGGGAATAGAGAGATACAGAGGGACAGAGTGGGAATAGAGAGCTCCAGAGGAGAGAGTGGGGATAGAGAGATGCAGAGGGACAGTGTGGGAATAGAAAGACACAGAGGAACAGAGTGGGAATAGAGAGATACAGAGGGACAGACTGGGAATAGAGAGATACAGAGGACAGAGTGGGAATAGAGAGATACAGAGGGACAGAGTTGGAATAGAGAGATACAGAGGACAGAGTTGGGAATAGAGAGATACAGAGGAACAGAGTGGGAATAGAGAGATACAGAGGTCAGAGTGGGAATAGAGAGATACAGAGGAACAGAGTGGGAATAGAGAGATACAGAGGAACAGAGTGGGAATAGAGAGATACAGAGGACAGAGTGGGAATAGAGAGATACAGAGGACAGAGTTGGGATTAGAGAGATACAAAGGACAGAGTGGGAATAGAGAGATACAGAGGACAGAGTGGGAATAGAGAGATACAGAGGACAGAGTTGGGAACAGAGAGATACAGAGGACAGAGTGGGAATAGAGAGAAACAGAGGGACAGAGTGGGAATAGAGAGATACAGAGGAACAGAGTGGGAATAGAGAGATACAGAGGACAGAGTGGGAATAGAGAGATACAGAGGGTCAGATTTGGAATAAAGCGGTACAGAGGTCAGAGTTGGGAATAGAGAGATACAGAGGAACAGAGTGGGAATAGAGAGATACAGAGGTCAGAGTGGGAATAGAGAGATACAGAGGAACAGAGTGGGAATAGAGAGATACAGAGGAACAGAGTGGGAATAGAGAGATACAGAGGAAAGACTGGGAATAGAGAGATACAGAGGACAGAGTAGGGATAGAGAGATACAGAGAACAGAGTTGGGAATAGAGAGATACAGAGGACAGACTGGGAATAGAGCAATACAGAGGACAGAGTGGGAATAGAGAGATACAGAGGCCAGAGTGGGAATAGAGAGATACAGAGGGACAGAGTGGGGATAGAGAGATACAGCGGACAGTGTGGGAATAGAGAGATACAGAGGACAGAGTGGGAATAGAGAGATACAGAGGACAGAGTGGGAATAGAGAGATACAGAGGGACAGAGTGGGAATAGAGAGATACAGAGGACAGAGTGGGAATATAGAGCGATACAGATGACAGAGTGGGAATACAGAGATACAGAGGGAAAGAGTGGGAATAGAGAGATACAGAGGCCAGAGTGGGAATAGAGAGATACAGAGGGACAGAGTGGGGATAGAGAGATACAGCGGACAGTGTGGGAATAGAGAGATACAGAGGGACAGAATGGGAATAGAGAGATACAGAGGGACAGAATCGGAATAGAGAGATACAGAGGACAGATTGTGAATAGAGAGATGCAGAGGACTGAGTGGGAATAGAGAGATACAGAGGACAGAGTGGGAATATAGAGCGATACAGATGACAGAGTGGGAATACAGAGATACAGAGGGAAAGAGTGGGAATAGAGAGATACAGAGGCCAGAGTGGGAATAGAGAGATACAGAGGGACAGAGTGGGGATAGAGAGATACAGAGCACAGAGTGGGAATAGAGAGATACAGAGGGACAGAATGGGAATAGAGAGATACAGAGGGACAGAATCGGAATAGAGAGATACAGAGGACAGATTGTGAATAGAGAGATGCAGAGGACTGAGTGGGAATAGAGAGATACAGAGGACAGAGTGGGAATAGAGAGATACAGAGGAACAGAGTGGGAATAGAGAGATACAGAGGACAGAGTGGGAATTGAGAGATACAGAGGAGAGATTGGGGATAGAGAGATACAGAGGGACAGAGTGGGAATAGAGAGATACAGAGGACAGAGTGGGAATAGAGAGATACAGAGGAACAGGGTGGGAATAGAGAGAAACAGAGGGACAGAGTGGGAATAGAGGGATACAGAGGACAGAGTGCGAATAGAGAGATACAGAGGACAGAGTGGGGATAGAGACATACAGAGGAACAGAGTGGGAATAGAGAGATACAGAGGACAGAGGGGGAATAGAGAGATACAGAGGGACAGAGAGGGAATAGAGAGATACAGAGGGACAGAGTGGGAATAGAGATACAGAGGGACAGAGTGGGAATAGAGAGATACAGAGGACAGAGCGGGAATAGAAAGATACAGAGGAGAGAGTGGGAATAGAGAGACACAGAGGACAGAGCGGGAATAGAGAGATACAGAGGACAGAGTGGGAATGGAGAGATACAGAGGACAGAGCGGGAATAGAGAGATACAGAGGACAGAGTGGGAATAGAGAGATACAGAGGGACAGAGTGGGAATAGAGAGTTACAGAGGAGAGAGTGGGGATAGAGAGATGCAGAGGGACAGTGTGGGAATAGAAAGACACAGAGGAACAGAGTGGGAATAGAGAGATACAGAGGGACAGACTGGGAATAGAGAGATACAGAGGACAGAGTGGGAATAGAGAGATACAGAGGGACAGAGTTGGAATAGAGAGATACAGTGGACTGAGTTGGGAATAGAGAGATACAGAGGAACAGATTGGGAATAGAGAGATACAGCGGAACAGAGTGGGAATAGAGAGATACAGAGGAACAGAGTGGGAATAGAGAGATACAGAGGACAGACTTGGAATAGAGAGATACAGAGGAGAGAGTGGGAATATAGAGATACAGAGGACAGAGCGGGAATAGAGAGATACAGAGGACAGAGTGGGAATAGAGAGATACAGAGGACAGAGTGGGAATAGAGAGATACAGAGGACAGAGTGGGGATAGAGAGATACAGAGGGACAGAGTGGGAATAGAGAGATACAGAGGGACAGAGTGGGAATAGAGAGATACAGAGGACAGAGTGGGAATAGAGAGATACAGAGGGACAGACTGGGAATAGAGAGATACAGAGGACAGAGTGGGAATAGAGAGATACAGAGGGACAGAGTTGGAATAGAGAGATACAGAGGACAGAGTTGGGAATAGAGAGATACAGAGGAACAGAGTGGGAATAGAGAGATACAGAGGTCAGAGTGGGAATAGAGAGATACAGAGGAACAGAGTGGGAATAGAGAGATACAGAGGAACAGAGTGGGAATAGAGAGATACAGAGGACAGAGTGGGAATAGAGAGATACAGAGGACAGAGTTGGGATTAGAGAGATACAAAGGACAGAGTGGGAATAAAGAGATACAGAGGACAGAGTGGGAATAGAGAGATACAGAGGACAGAGTTGGGAACAGAGAGATACAGAGGACAGAGTGGGAATAGAGAGAAACAGAGGGACAGAGTGGGAATAGAGAGATACAGAGGAACAGAGTGGGAATAGAGAGATACAGAGGACAGAGTGGGAATAGAGAGATACAGAGGACAGAGTTGGGATTAGAGAGATACAAAGGACAGAGTGGGAATAGAGAGATACAGAGGGTCAGATTTGGAATAAAGCGGTACAGAGGTCAGAGTTGGGAATAGAGAGATACAGAGGAACAGAGTGGGAATAGAGAGATACAGAGGTCAGAGTGGGAATAGAGAGATACAGAGGAACAGAGTGGGAATAGAGAGATACAGAGGAACAGAGTGGGAATAGAGAGATACAGAGGAAAGACTGGGAATAGAGAGATACAGAGGACAGAGTAGGGATAGAGAGATACAGAGAACAGAGTTGGGAATAGAGAGATACAGAGGACAGACTGGGAATAGAGCAATACAGAGGACAGAGTGGGAATAGAGAGATACAGAGGCCAGAGTGGGAATAGAGAGATACAGAGGGACAGAGTGGGGATAGAGAGATACAGCGGACAGTGTGGGAATAGAGAGATACAGAGGACAGAGTGGGAATAGAGAGATACAGAGGACAGAGTGGGAATAGAGAGATACAGAGGGACAGAGTGGGAATAGAGAGATACAGAGGACAGAGTGGGAATATAGAGCGATACAGATGACAGAGTGGGAATACAGAGATACAGAGGGAAAGAGTGGGAATAGAGAGATACAGAGGCCAGAGTGGGAATATAGAGATACAGAGGGACAGATTGGGGATAGAGAGATACAGCGGACAGTGTGGGAATAGAGAGATACAGAGGGACAGAATGGGAATAGAGAGATACAGAGGGACAGAATCGGAATAGAGAGATACAGAGGACAGATTGTGAATAGAGAGATGCAGAGGACTGAGTGGGAATAGAGAGATACAGAGGACAGAGTGGGAATATAGAGCGATACAGATGACAGAGTGGGAATACAGAGATACAGAGGGAAAGAGTGGGAATAGAGAGATACAGAGGCCAGAGTGGGAATAGAGAGATACAGAGGGACAGAGTGGGGATAGAGAGATACAGAGCACAGAGTGGGAATAGAGAGATACAGAGGGACAGAATGGGAATAGAGAGATACAGAGGGACAGAATCGGAATAGAGAGATACAGAGGACAGATTGTGAATAGAGAGATGCAGAGGACTGAGTGGGAATAGAGAGATACAGAGGACAGAGTGGGAATAGAGAGATACAGAGGAACAGAGTGGGAATAGAGAGATACAGAGGACAGAGTGGGAATTGAGAGATACAGAGGAGAGATTGGGGATAGAGAGATACAGAGGGACAGAGTGGGAATAGAGAGATACAGAGGACAGAGTGGGAATAGAGAGATACAGAGGAACAGGGTGGGAATAGAGAGAAACAGAGGGACAGAGTGGGAATAGAGGGATACAGAGGACAGAGTGCGAATAGAGAGATACAGAGGACAGAGTGGGGATAGAGACATACAGAGGAACAGAGTGGGAATAGAGAGATACAGAGGACAGAGGGGGAATAGAGAGATACAGAGGGACAGAGAGGGAATAGAGAGATACAGAGAGGGAATAGAGAGATACAGAGGGACAGAGTGGGAATAGAGATACAGAGGGACAGAGTGGGAATAGAGAGATACAGAGGACAGAGCGGGAATAGAAAGATACAGAGGAGAGAGTGGGAATAGAGAGACACAGAGGACAGAGCGGGAATAGAGAGATACAGAGGACAGAGTGGGAATGGAGAGATACAGAGGACAGAGCGGGAATAGAGAGATACAGAGGACAGAGTGGGAATAGAGAGATACAGAGGGACAGAGTGGGAATAGAGAGATACAGAGGAGAGAGTGGGGATAGAGAGATGCAGAGGGACAGTGTGGGAATAGAAAGACACAGAGGAACAGAGTGGGAATAGAGAGATACAGAGGGACAGACTGGGAATAGAGAGATACAGAGGACAGAGTGGGAATAGAGAGATACAGAGGGACAGAGTTGGAATAGAGAGATACAGTGGACTGAGTTGGGAATAGAGAGATACAGAGGAACAGATTGGGAATAGAGAGATACAGCGGAACAGAGTGGGAATAGAGAGATACAGAGGAACAGAGTGGGAATAGAGAGATACAGAGGACAGACTTGGAATAGAGAGATACAGAGGAGAGAGTGGGAATATAGAGATACAGAGGACAGAGCGGGAATAGAGAGATACAGAGGACAGAGTGGTAATAGAGAGATACAGAGGACAGAGTGGGAATAGAGAGATACAGAGGACAGAGTGGGGATAGAGAGATACAGAGGGACAGAGTGGGAATAGAGAGATACAGAGGGACAGAGTGGGAATAGAGAGATACAGAGGACAGAGTGGGAATAGAGAGATACAGAGGGAAAGAGGGAATAGAGAGATACAGAGGACAGAGTGGGAATAGATGGATACATAGGACAGAGTGGGAATAGAGAGATACAGAGGGACAGAGTGGGAATAGAGAGATACAGAGGACAGAGCGGGAATAGAGAGATACAGAGGAGAGAGTGGGAATATAGCGATACAGAGGACAGAGCGGGAATAGAGAGATACAGAGGACAGAGTGGGAATAGTGAGATACAGAGGACAGAGTGGGAATAGAGAGATACAGAGGACAGAGTGGGGATAGAGAGATACAGAGGGACAGAGTGGGAATAGAGAGATACAGAGGGAAAGAATGGGAATAGAGAGATACAGAGGGACAGAGTGGGAATAGAGAGATACAGAGGGACAGAGTGGGAATAGAGAGATACAGAGGGAAAGAGTGGGAATAGAGAGATACAGAGGACAGAGCAGGAATAGAGAGATACAGAGGAGAGAGTTGGAATAGAGAGATACAGAGGACAGAGCGGGAATAGAGAGATACAGAGGAGAGAGTGGGAATAGAGAGATACAGAGGACAGAGCGGGAATAGAGTGATACAGAGGGACAGAGTGGGAATAGAGAGATACAGAGGAGAGAGTGGGGATAGAGAGATACAGAGGGACAGAGTGGGAATAGAGAGATACAGAGGGACAGAGTGGGAACAGAGAGATACAGAAGACACAGTGGGAATAGAGAGATACAAAGGACAGAATGTGAATAGAGACATACAGAGGAGAGATTGGGAATAGGGAGATACAGAGGGACAGTTTGGGAAAAGAAAGACACAGAGGAACAGAGTGGGAATAGAGAGAAACAGAGGGACAGACTGGGAATAGAGAGATACAGAGGACAGAGTCGGAATAGAGAGATACAGAGGGTCAGAGTTGGAATAGAGCGATACAGAGGTCAGAGTTGGGAATAGAGAGATACAGAGGAACAGAGTGGGAATAGAGAGATACAGAGGTCAGAGTGGGAATAGAGAGATACAGAGGAACAGAGTCGGAATAGAGAGATACAGAGGTCAGAGTGGGAATAGAGAGATACAGAGGAACAGAGTGGGAATAGAGAGATACAGAGGAACAGAGTGGGAATAGAGAGATACAGAGGAAAGAGTTGGGAATAGAGAGATACAGAGGACAGAGTGGGAATAGAGCGATACAGAGGAGAGAGTGGGAATAGAGAGATACAGAGGCCAGAGTGGGAATAGAGAGATACAGAGGGACAGAGTGGGGATAGAGAGATACAGCGGACAGTGTGGGAATAGAGAGATACAGACGACAGAGTGGGAATAGAGAGATACAGAGGACAGAGTGGGAATAGAGAGATACAGAGGGACAGAGTGGGAATAGAGAGATACAGAGGACAGAGTGGGAATATAGAGCGATACAGAGGACAGAGTGGGAATAGAGAGATACAGAGGGAAAGAGTGGGAATAGAGAGATACAGAGGACAGATTGGGAATAGTGAGATACAGAGGACAGAGTGGTAATAGAGAGATACAGAGGACAGAGTGGGAATAGAGAGATACAGAGGGGCAGAGTGGTAATAGAGAGATACAGAGGACAGAGTGGTAATAGAGAGATACAGAGGACAGAGTGGGAATACAGAGATACAGAGGGACAGAATGGGAATAGAGAGATACAGAGGACAGAGTGGGAATAGAGAGATACAGAGGGAAAGAGGGAAGAGAGAGATACAGAGGACAGAGTGGGAATAGACGGATACAGAGGACAGAGTGGGAATAGAGAGATACAGAGGGAAAGAGTGGGAATAGAGAGATACAGAGGACAGAGTGGGAATAGTGAGATACAGAGGACAGAGTGGTAATAGAGAGATACAGAGGACAGTGTGGGAATAGAGAGATACAGAGGGGCAGAGTGGTAATAGAGTGATACAGAGGACTGAGTGGTAATAGAGAGATACAGAGGACAGAGTGGGAATACAGAGATACAGAGGGACAGAGTGGGAATAGAGAGATACAGAGGACAGGGTTGGGAATAGAGAGATACAGAGGGAAAAGAGGGAATAGAGAGATACAGAGGACAGAGTGGGAATAGACGGATACAGAGGACAGAGTGGGAATAGAGAGATACAGAGGGACAGAGTGGGAATAGAGAGATACAGAGGACAGAATGGGGATAGAGAGATACAGAGGACAGAGTGGGAATAGAGAGAAAGAGATGACAGAGTGGGGATAGAGAGATACAGAGGGACAGAGTGGGAATAGAGAGATACAGAGGGAAAGAATGGGAATAGAGAGGTACAGAGGGACAGAGTGGGAATAGAGAGATACAGAGGGTCAGAGTGGGAATAGAGAGATACAGAGGGACAGAGTGGGAATAGAGAGATACAGAGGACAGAGCGGGAATAGAGAGATACAGAGGAGAGAGTTGGAATCGAGAGATACAGAGGACAGAGCGGGAATAGAGAGATACAGAGGAGATAGTGGGAATAGAGAGATACAGAGGACAGAGCGGGAATAGAGTGATACAGAGGGACAGAGTGGGAATAGAGAGATACAGAGGAGAGAGTGGGGATAGAGAGATACAGAGGGACAGAGTGGGAATAGAGAGATACAGAGGGACAGAGTGGGAATAGAGAGATACAGAGGGACAGAGTGTGAATAGAGTGATACAGAGGACAGAATAGGAATAGAGAGATACAGAGGACAGAGTGGGAATAGAGAGATACAGAGGACACAGTGGGAATAGAGAGCTACAAAGGACAGAATGTGAATAGAGAGATACAGAGGAGAGACTGGGAATAGAGAGATACAGAGGGACAGTTTGGGAAAAGAAAGACACAGAGGAACAGAGTGGGAATAGAGAGATACAGAGGGACAGACTGGGAATAGAGAGATACAGAGGACAGAGTCGGAATAGAGAGATACAGAGGGTCAGAGTTGGAATAGAGCGGTACAGAGGTCAGAGTTGGGAATAGAGAGATACAGAGGAACAGAGTGGGAACAGAGAGATACAGAGGTCAGAGTGGGAATAGAGAGATACAGAGGAACAGAGTGGGAATAGAGAGATACAGAGGAACAGAGTAGGGATAGAGAGATACAGAGAACAGAGTTGGGAATAGAGAGATACAGAGGACAGAGTGGGAATAGAGCAATACAGAGGACAGAGTGGGAATAGAGAGATACAGAGGCCAGAGTGGGAATAGAGAGATACAGAGGGACAGAGTGGGGATAGAGAGATACAGCGGACAGTTTGGGAATAGAGAGATACAGAGGACAGAGTGGGAATAGAGAGATACAGAGGACAGAGTGGGAATAGAGAGATACAGAGGGACAGAGTGGTAATAGAGAGATACAGAGGACAGAGTGGGAATATAGAGCGATACAGATGACAGAGTGGGAATAGAGAGATACAGAGGGAAAGAGTGGGAATAGAGAGATACAGAGGACAGAGTGGGAATAGTGAGATACAGAGGACAGAGTGGTAATAGAGAGATACAGAGGACAGTGTGGGAATAGAGAGATACAGAGGGGCAGAGTGGTAATAGAGTGATACAGAGGACTGAGTGGTAATAGAGAGATACAGAGGACAGAGTGGGAATACAGAGATACAGAGGGACAGAGTGGGAATAGAGAGATACAAAGGACAGGGTTGGGAATAGAGAGATACAGAGGGGAAAGAGGGAATAGAGAGATACAGAGGACAGAGTGGGAATAGACGGATACAGAGGACAGAGTGGGAATAGAGAGATACAGAGGGACAGAGCGGGAATAGAGAGATACAGAGGAGAGAGTGGGAATATAGAGATAAAGTGGACAGAGCGGGAATAGAGAGATACAGAGGACAGAGTGGGAATAGAGAGATACAGAGGGACAGAGTGGGAATACAGAGATACAGAGGGACAGACTGGGAATAGAGAGATACAGAGGACAGAGTGGGAATAGAGAGATACAGAGGGACAGAGTTGGAATAGAGAGATACAGAGGACAGAGTTGGCAATAGAGAGATACAGAGGAACAGAGTGGGAATAGAGAGATACAGAGGAACAGAGTGGGAATAGAGAGATACAGAGGAACAGAGTGGGAATAGAGAGATACAGAGGACAGAGTGGGAACAGAGAGATACAGAGGACAGAGTGGGAATAGAGAGATACAGAGGGACAGATTGGGAATAGAGAGATACAGACGGACAGAGTGGGAATAGAGAGATACAGAGGGACAGAGTGGGAATAGAGAGATACAGAGGGACAGAGTGTGGATAGAGAGATACAGAGGACAGAATGGGGATAGAGAGATACAGAGGACAGAGTGGGAATAGAGAGATACAGAGGGACAGATTGGGAATAGAGAGATACAGAGGGACAGAGAGGGAATAGAGAGATTCAGAGGACAGAATGGGGATAGAGAGATGCAGAGGACAGAGTGGGAATAGAGAGATACAGAGGACAGAGTGGGGATAGAGAGATACAGAGGGACAGAGTGGGAATAGAGAGATACAGAGGGAAAGAATGGGAATAGAGAGATACAGAGGACAGAGCAGGAATAGAGAGATACAGAGGAGAGAGTTGGAATAGAGAGATACAGAGGACAGAGCGGGAATAGAGAGATACAGAGGAGAGAGTGGTAATAGAGTGATACGGAGGACAGAGTGGTAATAGAGAGATACAGACGACAGAGTGGGAATACAGAGATACAGAGGGACAGAGTGGGAATAGAGAGATACAGAGGACAGAGTGGGAATAGAGAGATACAGAGGGAAAGAGGGAATAGAGAGATACAGAGGACAGAGTGGGAATAGACGGATACAGAGGACAGAGTGGGAATAGAGAGATACAGAGGGTCAGAGTGGGAATAGAGAGATACAGAGGACAGAGCGGGAATAGAGAGATACAGAGGAGAGAGTGGGAATATAGAGATACAGAGTACAGAACGGGAATAGAGAGATACAGAGGACAGAGTGGGAATAGAGAGATACAGAGGACAGAGTGGGAATAGAGAGATACAGAGGACAGAGTGGAGATAGAGAGATACAGAGGGACAGAGTGGGAATAGAGAGATACAGAGGGACAGAGTGGGAATACAGAGATACAGAGGACAGAGTGGGAATAGAGAGATACAGAGGGAAAGAGGGAATAGAGAGATACAGAGGACAGAGTGGGAATAGATGGATACATAGGACAGAGTGGGAATAGAGAGATACAGAGGGACAGAGTGGGAATAGAGAGATACAGAGGACAGAGCGGGAATAGAGAGATACAGAGGAGAGAGTGGGAATATAGCGATACAGAGGACAGAGCGGGAATAGAGAGATACAGAGGACAGAGTGGGAATAGTGAGATACAGAGGACAGAGTGGGAATAGAGAGATACAGAGGACAGAGTGGGGATAGAGAGATACAGAGGGACAGAGTGGGAATAGAGAGATACAGAGGGAAAGAATGGGAATAGAGAGATACAGAGGGACAGAGTGGGAATAGAGAGATACAGAGGGACAGAGTGGGAATAGAGAGATACAGAGGGAAAGAGTGGGAATAGAGAGATACAGAGGACAGAGCAGGAATAGAGAGATACAGAGGAGAGAGTTGGAATAGAGAGATACAGAGGACAGAGCGGGAATAGAGAGATACAGAGGAGAGAGTGGGAATAGAGAGATACAGAGGACAGAGCGGGAATAGAGTGATACAGAGGGACAGAGTGGGAATAGAGAGATACAGAGGAGAGAGTGGGGATAGAGAGATACAGAGGGACAGAGTGGGAATAGAGAGATACAAAGGACAGAATGTGAATAGAGACATACAGAGGAGAGATTGGGAATAGGGAGATACAGAGGGACAGTTTGGGAAAAGAAAGACACAGAGGAACAGAGTGGGAATAGAGAGAAACAGAGGGACAGACTGGGAATAGAGAGATACAGAGGACAGAGTCGGAATAGAGAGATACAGAGGGTCAGAGTTGGAATAGAGCGATACAGAGGTCAGAGTTGGGAATAGAGAGATACAGAGGAACAGAGTGGGAATAGAGAGATACAGAGGTCAGAGTGGGAATAGAGAGATACAGAGGAACAGAGTCGGAATAGAGAGATACAGAGGTCAGAGTGGGAATAGAGAGATACAGAGGAACAGAGTGGGAATAGAGAGATACAGAGGAACAGAGTGGGAATAGAGAGATACAGAGGAAAGAGTTGGGAATAGAGAGATACAGAGGACAGAGTGGGAATAGAGCGATACAGAGGAGAGAGTGGGAATAGAGAGATACAGAGGCCAGAGTGGGAATAGAGAGATACAGAGGGACAGAGTGGGGATAGAGAGATACAGCGGACAGTGTGGGAATAGAGAGATACAGAGGACAGAGTGGGAATAGAGAGATACAGAGGACAGAGTGGGAATAGAGAGATACAGAGGGACAGAGTGGGAATAGAGAGATACAGAGGACAGAGTGGGAATATAGAGCGATACAGAGGACAGAGTGGGAATAGAGAGATACAGAGGGAAAGAGTGGGAATAGAGAGATACAGAGGACAGATTGGGAATAGTGAGATACAGAGGACAGAGTGGTAATAGAGAGATACAGAGGACAGAGTGGGAATAGAGAGATACAGAGGGGCAGAGTGGTAATAGAGAGATACAGAGGACAGAGTGGTAATAGAGAGATACAGAGGACAGAGTGGGAATACAGAGATACAGAGGGACAGAATGGGAATAGAGAGATACAGAGGACAGAGTGGGAATAGAGAGATACAGAGGGAAAGAGGGAAGAGAGAGATACAGAGGACAGAGTGGGAATAGACGGATACAGAGGACAGAGTGGGAATAGAGAGATACAGAGGGAAAGAGTGGGAATAGAGAGATACAGAGGACAGAGTGGGAATAGTGAGATACAGAGGACAGAGTGGTAATAGAGAGATACAGAGGACAGTGTGGGAATAGAGAGATACAGAGGGGCAGAGTGGTAATAGAGTGATACAGAGGACTGAGTGGTAATAGAGAGATACAGAGGACAGAGTGGGAATACAGAGATACAGAGGGACAGAGTGGGAATAGAGAGATACAGAGGACAGGGTTGGGAATAGAGAGATACAGAGGGAAAAGAGGGAATAGAGAGATACAGAGGACAGAGTGGGAATAGACGGATACAGAGGACAGAGTGGGAATAGAGAGATACAGAGGGACAGAGCGGGAATAGAGAGATACAGAGGAGAGAGTGGGAATATAGAGATAAAGAGGACAGAGCGGGAATAGAGAGATACAGAGGGCAGAGTGGGAATAGAGAGATACAGAGGGACAGAGTGGGAATAGAGAGATACAGAGGGACAGACTGGGAATAGAGAGATACAGAGGACAGAGTGGGAATAGAGAGATACAGAGGGACAGAGTTGGAATAGAGAGATACAGAGGACAGAGTTGGCAATAGAGAGATACAGAGGAACAGAGTGGGAATAGAGAGATACAGAGGAACAGAGTGGGAATAGAGAGATACAGAGGAACAGAGTGGGAATAGAGAGATACAGAGGACAGAGTGGGAACAGAGAGATACAGAGGACAGAGTTGGGATTAGAGAGATACAAAGGACAGAGTGGGAATAGAGAGATACAGAGGACAGAGTTGGGAACAGAGAGATACAGAGGACAGAGTGGGAATAGAGAGATACAGAGGGACAGATTGGGAATAGAGAGATACAGACGGACAGATTGGGAATAGAGAGATACAGAGGGAAAGAGGGAATAGAGAGATACAGAGGACAGAGTGGGAATAGATGGATACATAGGACAGAGTGGGAATAGAGAGATACAGAGGGACAGAGTGGGAATAGAGAGATACAGAGGACAGAGCGGGAATAGAGAGATACAGAGGAGAGAGTGGGAATATAGCGATACAGAGGACAGAGCGGGAATAGAGAGATACAGAGGACAGAGTGGGAATAGAGAGATACAGAGGACAGAGTGGGAATAGAGAGATACAGAGGACAGAGTGGGGATAGAGAGATACAGGGGGACAGAGTGGGAATAGAGAGATGCAGAGGGAAAGAATGGGAATAGAGAGATACAGAGGGACAGAGTGGGAATAGAGAGATACAGAGGGACAGAGTGGGAATAGAGAGATACAGAGGGAAAGAGTGGGAATAGAGAGATACAGAGGACAGAGCAGGAATAGAGAGATGCAGAGGAGAGAGTTGGAATAGAGAGATACAGAGGACAGAGCGGGAATAGAGAGATACAGAGGAGAGAGTGGGAATAGAGAGATACAGAGGACAGAGCGGGAATAGAGTGATACAGAGGGACAGAGTGGGAATAGAGAGATACAGAGGAGAGAGTGGGGATAGAGAGATACAGAGGGACAGAGTGGGAATAGAGAGATACAGAGGGACAGAGTGGGAATAGAGAGATACAGAGGGACAGAATGTGAATAGAGTGATACAGAGGACAGAGTAGGAATAGAAAGATACAGAGGACAGAGTGAGAATAGAGAGATACAGAAGACACAGTGGGAATAGAGAGATACAAAGGACAGAATGTGAATAGAGACATACAGAGGAGAGATTGGGAATAGGGAGATACAGAGGGACAGTTTGGGAAAAGAAAGACACAGAGGAACAGAGTGGGAATAGAGAGAAACAGAGGGACAGACTGGGAATAGAGAGATACAGAGGACAGAGTCGGAATAGAGAGATACAGAGGGTCAGAGTTGGAATAGAGCGAAACAGAGGTCAGAGTTGGGAATAGAGAGATACAGAGGAACAGAGTGGGAATAGAGAGATACAGAGGTCAGAGTGGGAATAGAGAGATACAGAGGAACAGAGTCGGAATAGAGAGATACAGAGGTCAGAGTGGGAATAGAGAGATACAGAGGAACAGAGTGGGAATAGAGAGATACAGCGGACAGTGTGGGAATAGAGAGATACAGAGGACAGAGTGGCAATAGAGAGATACAGAGGACAGAGTGGGAATAGAGAGATACAGAGGGACAGAGTGGGAATAGAGAGATACAGAGGACAGAGTGGGAATATAGAGCGATACAGAGGACAGAGTGGGAATAGAGAGATACAGAGGGAAAGAGTGGGAATAGAGAGATACAGAGGACAGATTGGGAATAGTGAGATACAGAGGACAGAGTGGTAATAGAGAGATACAGAGGACAGAGTGGGAATAGAGAGATACAGAGGGGCAGAGTGGTAATAGAGAGATACAGAGGACAGAGTGGTAATAGAGAGATACAGAGGACAGAGTGGGAATACAGAGATACAGAGGGACAGAATGGGAATAGAGAGATACAGAGGACAGAGTGGGAATAGAGAGATACAGAGGGAAAGAGGGAAGAGAGAGATACAGAGGACAGAGTGGGAATAGACGGATACAGAGGACAGAGTGGGAATAGAGAGATACAGAGGGAAAGAGTGGGAATAGAGAGATACAGAGGACAGAGTGGGAATAGTGAGATACAGAGGACAGAGTGGTAATAGAGAGATACAGAGGACAGTGTGGGAATAGAGAGATACAGAGGGGCAGAGTGGTAATAGAGTGATACAGAGGACTGAGTGGTAATAGAGAGATACAGAGGACAGAGTGGGAATACAGAGATACAGAGGGACAGAGTGGGAATAGAGAGATACAGAGGACAGGGTTGGGAATAGAGAGATACAGAGGGAAAAGAGGGAATAGAGAGATACAGAGGACAGAGTGGGAATAGACGGATACAGAGGACAGAGTGGGAATAGAGAGATACAGAGGGACAGAGCGGGAATAGAGAGATACAGAGGAGAGAGTGGGAATATAGAGATAAAGAGGACAGAGCGGGAATAGAGAGATACAGAGGACAGAGTGGGAATAGAGAGATACAGAGGGACAGAGTGGGAATAGAGAGATACAGAGGGACAGACTGGGAATAGAGAGATACAGAGGACAGAGTGGGAATAGAGAGATACAGAGGGACAGAGTTGGAATAGAGAGATACAGAGGACAGAGTTGGCAATAGAGAGATACAGAGGAACAGAGTGGGAATAGAGAGATACAGAGGAACAGAGTGGGAATAGAGAGATACAGAGGAACAGAGTGGGAATAGAGAGATACAGAGGACAGAGTGGGAACAGAGAGATACAGAGGACAGAGTTGGGATTAGAGAGATACAAAGGACAGAGTGGGAATAGAGAGATACAGAGGACAGAGTTGGGAACAGAGAGATACAGAGGACAGAGTGGGAATAGAGAGATACAGAGGGACAGATTGGGAATAGAGAGATACAGAGAGACAGAGTGGGAATAGAGAGATACAGAGGGACAGAGTGGGAATAGAGAGATACAGAGGGACAGAGTGTGGATAGAGAGATACAGAGGACAGAATGGGGATAGAGAGATACAGAGGACAGAGTGGGAATAGAGAGATACAGAGGGACAGATTGGGAATAGAGAGATACAGAGGGACAGAGAGGGAATAGAGAGATACAGAGGACAGAATGGGGATAGAGAGATACAGAGGACAGAGTGGGAATAGAGAGATACAGAGGACAGAGTGGGGATAGAGAGATACAGAGGGACAGAGTGGGAATAGAGAGATACAGAGGGAAAGAATGGGAATAGAGAGATACAGAGGGACAGAGTGGGAATAGAGAGATACAGAGGGACAGAGTGGGAATAGAGAGATACAGAGGGAAAGAGTGGGAATAGAGAGATACAGAGGACAGAGCAGGAATAGAGAGATACAGAGGAGAGAGTTGGAATAGAGAGATACAGAGGACAGAGCGGGAATAGAGAGATACAGAGGAGAGAGTGGTAATAGAGTGATACGGAGGACAGAGTGGTAATAGAGAGATACAGACGACAGAGTGGGAATACAGAGATACAGAGGGACAGAGTGGGAATAGAGAGATACAGAGGACAGAGTGGGAATAGAGAGATACAGAGGGAAAGAGGGAATAGAGAGATACAGAGGACAGAGTGGGAATAGACGGATACAGAGGACAGAGTGGGAATAGAGAGATACAGAGGGTCAGAGTGGGAATAGTGAGATACAGAGGACAGAGCGGGAATAGAGAGATACAGAGGAGAGAGTGGGAATATAGAGATACAGAGGACAGAGCGGGAATAGAGAGATACAGAGGACAGAGTGGGAAAAGAGAGATACAGAGGACAGAGTGGGAATAGAGAGATACAGAGGACAGAGTGGGGATAGAGAGATACAGAGGGACAGAGTGGGAATAGAGAGATACAGAGGGACAGAGTGGGAATAGAGAGATACAGAGGACAGAGTGGGAATAGAGAGATACAGAGGGAAAGAGGGAATAGAGAGATACAGAGGACAGAGTGGGAATAGATGGATACATAGGACAGAGTGGGAATAGAGAGATACAGAGGGACAGAGTGGGAATAGAGAGATACAGAGTACAGAGCGGGAATAGAGAGATACAGAGGAGAGAGTGGGAATATAGCGATACAGAGGACAGAGCGGGAAGAGAGAGATACAGAGGACAGAGTGGGAATAGAGAGATACAGAGGACAGAGTGGGAATAGAGAGATACAGAGGACAGAGTGGGGATAGAGAGATACAGAGGGACAGAGTGGGAATAGAGAGATACAGAGGGAAAGAATGGGAATAGAGAGATACAGAGGGACAGAGTGGGAATAGAGAGATACAGAGGGGCAGAGTGGGAATAGAGAGATACAGAGGGAAAGAGTGGGAATAGAGAGATACAGAGGACAGAGCAGGAATAGAGAGATACAGAGGAGGGAGTGGGAATAGAGAGATACAGAGGACAGAGCGGGAATAGAGTGATACAGAGGGACAGAGTGGGAATAGAGAGATACAGAGGAGAGAGTGGGGATAGAGAGATACAGAGGGACAGAGTGGGAATAGAGAGATACAGAGGGACAGAGTGGGAATAGAGAGATACAGAGGGACAGAATGTGAATAGAGTGATACAGAGGACAGTGTAGGATTAGAGAGATACAGAGGACAGAGTGAGAATAGAGAGATACAGAAGACACAGTGGGAATAGAGAGATACAAAGGACAGAATGTGAATAGAGACATACAGAGGAGAGATTGGGAATAGGGAGATACAGAGGGACAGTTTGGGAAAAGAAAGACACAGAGGAACAGAGTGGGAATAGAGAGAAACAGAGGGACAGACTGGGAATAGAGAGATACAGAGGACAGTTTCGGAATAGAGAGATACAGAGGGTCAGAGTTGGAATAGAGCGATACAGAGGTCAGAGTTGGGAATAGAGAGATACAGAGGAACAGAGTGGGAATAGAGAGATACAGAGGTCAGAGTGGGAATAGAGAGATACAGAGGAACAGAGTCGGAATAGAGAGATACAGAGGTCAGAGTGGGAATAGAGAGATACAGAGGAACAGAGTGGGAATAGAGAGATACAGAGGAACAGAGTGGGAATAGAGAGATACAGAGGAAAGAGTTGGGAATAGAGAGATACAGAGGACAGAGTGGGAATAGAGAGATACAGAGGGACAGAGTGGGAATAGAGAGATACAGAGGACAGAGTGGGAATATAGAGCGATACAGAGGACAGAGTGGGAATAGAGAGATACAGAGGGAAAGAGTGGGAATAGAGAGATACAGAGGACAGATTGGGAATAGTGAGATACAGAGGACAGAGTGGTAATAGAGAGATACAGAGGACAGAGTGGGAATAGAGAGATACAGAGGGGCAGAGTGGTAATAGAGAGATACAGAGGACAGAGTGGTAATAGAGAGATACAGAGGACAGAGTGGGAATACAGAGATACAGAGGGACAGAATGGGAATAGAGAGATACAGAGGACAGAGTGGGAATAGAGAGATACAGAGGGAAAGAGGGAAGAGAGAGATACAGAGGACAGAGTGGGAATAGACGGATACAGAGGACAGAGTGGGAATAGAGAGATACAGAGGGACAGAGTGGGAATAGAGAGATACAGAGGGACAGAGTGGGAATAGAGTGATACAGAGGACAGAGTGGGAATTGAGAGATACAGAGGAGAGAGTGGGGATAGAGAGATACAGAGGGACAGAGAGGGAATAGAGAGATACAGAGGACAGAGTGGGAATAGAGAGATACAGAGGAACAGAGTGGAAAAACAGAGATACAGAGGGACAGAGTGGGAATAGAGGGATACAGAGGACAGACTGGGAATAGCGAGTTACAGAGGGCAGAGCGGGGATAGAGAGATACAGAGGAACAGAGTGGGAATAGAGAGATACAGAGGACAGAGGGGGAATAGAGAGATACAGAGGACAGAGCGGGAATAGAGAGATACAGAGGAGAGAGTGGGAATAGAGAGATACAGAGGACAGAGTGGGAATAGAGAGATACAGAATAGAGAGTGGGGATAGAGAGATACAGAGGGACAGAGTGGGAGTAGAGAGATACAGAGGACAGAGTGGGAATAGAGAGATACAGAGGACAGAGAGGGAATAGGGAGATACAGAGGGACAGAGTGGGAATAGAGAGATACAGAGGACAGAATGTGAATAGAGAGATACAGAGGAGAGATTGGGAATACAGAGATACAGAGGGACAGTGTGGAAATAGAAAGACACAGAGGAACAGAATGGGAATAGAGAGATGCAGAGGGACAGACTGGGAATAGAGAGGTACAGAGGACAGAGTGGGAATAGAGAGATACAGAGGGACAGAGTGGGAATAGAAAGATACAGAGGGACAGAGTGGGGATCGAGAGATACAGAGGTCAGAGTGGGAATAGAGAGATACAGAGGAAAAGACTGGGAATAGAGAGATACAGAGGACAGAGTGGGAATAGAGAGATACAGAGGACAGAGTAGGGATAGAGAGATACAGAGGAACAGAGTGTGAATTGAGAGATACAGAGGGACAGATTGGGAATAGAGAGATACAGAGGACAGAGTTGGGAATAGAGAGAAACAAAGGACAGAGTGGGAATAGAGAGATACAGAGGACAGAGTTGGGAATAGAGAGATAGAGAGGACAGAGTGGGAAAAGAGAGATAGAGAGGGACAGAGTGGGGATAGAGAGATACAGTGGACAGAGTGGGAATAGAGAGATACAGAGGGACAGAGTGGGAATAGAGAGATACAGAGGGACAGAGTGGGAATAGAGAGATACAGAGGACAGAGTGGGAATATAGAGAGATACAGAGGACAGAGTGGGAATAGAGAGATACAGAGGGACAGAGTGGGAATAGAGAGATACAGAGGGACAGAGTGGGAATAGAGAGATACAGAGGGACAGAGTGGGAATAGAGAGATACAGAGGGACAGAGTGGGAATAGAGAGAGACAGAGGGACAGAGTGGGAATAGAGAGATACAGAGGGACAGAGTGGGAATAGAGAGACACAGAGGGACAGAGTGGGAATAGAGAGATACAGAGGGACAGAGTGGGAATAGAGAGATACAGAGGGACAGAGTGGTAATAGAGAGATACAGAGGACAGAGCGGGAATAGAGAGATACAGAGGAGAGAGTGGGAATAGAGAGATACAGAGGACAAAGTGGGAATAGGGAGACACAGAGGAGAGAGTGGGAATAGAGAGATACAGAGGACAGAGCGGGAATAGAGTGATACAGAGGGACAGAGTGGGAATAGAGAGATACAGAGGAGAGAGTGGGGATGGAGAGATACAGAGGACAGACTGGGAATAGAGAGATACAGAGGACAGAGTGGTAATAGAGAGATACAGAGGACAGAGTGGGAATAGAGAGATACAGAGGACAGAATGTGAATAGAGAGATACAGAGGAGAGACTTGAAATAGAGAGATACAGAGGGACAGTGTGGGAATAGAAAGACACAGAGGGACGGAGTGGGAATAGAGAGATACAGAGGGACAGACTGGGAATAGAGAGATACAGAGGGACATAGTGGGGATAGAGAGATACAGAGGGAGAGAGTGGGAATAGAGAGATACAGAGGACAGAGTGGGAATAGAGAGATACAGAGGACAGAGTAGGGATAGAGAGATGCAGAGGTACAGAGTGGGAATTGAGAGATACAGAGGGACAGAGTGGGAATAGAGAGATACAGAGGACAGAGTGGGAATAGACAGATACAGAGGACAGAGTTGGGAATAGAGAGATACAGAGGGACAGAGTGGTAATAGAGAGATACAGAGGACAGAGTGCTAATAGTGAGATACAGAGGACAGAGTGGGAATAGAGAGATACAGAGGACAGAGTGGGAATAGAGAGATACAGAGGGACAGAGTGGGAATAGAGAGATACAGAGAACAGAGTGGGAATAGAGAGATACAGAGGGAGAGAGCGGGAATAGAGAGATACAGAGAACAGAGTGGGAATAGAGAGATACAGCGGGACAGAGTTGGAATAGAGCGATACAGAGGACAGAGTTGGGAATAGAGAGATACAGAGGAACAGAGTGGGAATAGAGAGATACAGAGGTCAGAGTGGGAATAGAGAGATACAGAGCAACAGAGTGGGAATAGAGAGATACAGGGGAACAGAGTGGGAATAGAGAGATACAGAGGACAGAGTGGGAATAGAGAGATACAGAGTACAGAGTAGGGATAGAGAGATACAGAGGTACAGAGTGGGAATTGAGAGATACAGAGGGACAGAGTGGGAATAGAGAGATACAGAGGACAGAGTGGGAATAGACAGATACAGAGGACAGAGTTGGGAATAGAGAGATGCAGAGGGACAGAGTGGTAATAGAGAGATACAGAGGACAGAGTGGTAATAGTGAGATACAGAGGACAGAGTGGGAATAGAGAGATACAGAGGGACAGAGTGGGAATAGAGAGATACAGAGGACTGAGTGGGAATAGAGAGAAACAGAGGGAAAGAGGGAATAGAGAGATACAAAGGACAGAGTGGGAATAGAGAGATACAGAGGGTCAGAGTGGGAATAGAGAGATACAGAGGACAGAGTGGGAATATAGAGAGATACAGGGGACAGAGTGGGAATAGAGAGATACAGAGTGACAGAGTGGGAATAGAGAGATACAGAGGACAGAGTGGGAATAGAGAGATACAGAGGGAAAGAGGGAATAGAGAGATACAGAGGACAGAGTGGGAATAGCGAGATACAGAGGGTCAGAGTGGGAATAGAGAGATACAGAGGACAGAGTGGGAATATAGAGAGATACAGAGGACAGAGTGGTAATAGAGAGATACAGAGGACAGAGTGGGAATAGAGAGATACAGAGGGACAGAGTGGGAATAGAGAGATACAGAGGACAGAGTGGGAATAGAGAGATACAGAGGGACAGAGTGGGAATAGAGAGATACAGAGGGAAAGAGTGGGAATAGAGAGATACAGAGGACAGAGCAGGAATAGAGAGATACAGAGGAGAGAGTTGGAATAGAGAGATACAGAGGACAGAGCGGGAATAGAGAGATACAGAGGAGAGAGTGGGAATAGAGAGATACAGAGGACAGAGCGGGAATAGAGTGATACAGAGGGACAGAGTGGGAATAGAGAGATACAGAGGAGAGAGTGGGGATAGAGAGATACAGAGGGACAGAGTGGGAATAGAGAGATACAGAGGGACAGAGTGGGAATAGAGAGATACAGAGGGACAGAATGTGAATAGAGTGATACAGAGGACAGAGTAGGAATAGAAAGATACAGAGGACAGAGTGAGAATAGAGAGATACAGAAGACACAGTGGGAATAGAGAGATACAAAGGACAGAATGTGAATAGAGACATACAGAGGAGAGATTGGGAATAGGGAGATACAGAGGGACAGTTTGGGAAAAGAAAGACACAGAGGAACAGAGTGGGAATAGAGAGAAACAGAGGGACAGACTGGGAATAGAGAGATACAGAGGACAGAGTCGGAATAGAGAGATACAGAGGGTCAGAGTTGGAATAGAGCGATACAGAGGTCAGAGTTGGGAATAGAGAGATACAGAGGAACAGAGTGGGAATAGAGAGATACAGAGGTCAGAGTGGGAATAGAGAGATACAGAGGAACAGAGTCGGAATAGAGAGATACAGAGGTCAGAGTGGGAATAGAGAGATACAGAGGAACAGAGTGGGAATAGAGAGATACAGCGGACAGTGTGGGAATAGAGAGATACAGAGGACAGAGTGGCAATAGAGAGATACAGAGGACAGAGTGGGAATAGAGAGATACAGAGGGACAGAGTGGGAATAGAGAGATACAGAGGACAGAGTGGGAATATAGAGCGATACAGAGGACAGAGTGGGAATAGAGAGATACAGAGGGAAAGAGTGGGAATAGAGAGATACAGAGGACAGATTGGGAATAGTGAGATACAGAGGACAGAGTGGTAATAGAGAGATACAGAGGACAGAGTGGGAATAGAGAGATACAGAGGGGCAGAGTGGTAATAGAGAGATACAGAGGACAGAGTGGTAATAGAGAGATACAGAGGACAGAGTGGGAATACAGAGATACAGAGGGACAGAATGGGAATAGAGAGATACAGAGGACAGAGTGGGAATAGAGAGATGCAGAGGGAAAGAGGGAAGAGAGAGATACAGAGGACAGAGTGGGAATAGACGGATACAGAGGACAGAGTGGGAATAGAGAGATACAGAGGGAAAGAGTGGGAATAGAGAGATACAGAGGACAGAGTGGGAATAGTGAGATACAGAGGACAGAGTGGTAATAGAGAGATACAGAGGACAGTGTGGGAATAGAGAGATACAGAGGGGCAGAGTGGTAATAGAGTGATACAGAGGACTGAGTGGTAATAGAGAGATACAGAGGACAGAGTGGGAATACAGAGATACAGAGGGACAGAGTGGGAATAGAGAGATACAGAGGACAGGGTTGGGAATAGAGAGATACAGAGGGAAAAGAGGGAATAGAGAGATACAGAGGACAGAGTGGGAATAGACGGATACAGAGGACAGAGTGGGAATAGAGAGATACAGAGGGACAGAGCGGGAATAGAGAGATACAGAGGAGAGAGTGGGAATATAGAGATAAAGAGGACAGAGCGGGAATAGAGAGATACAGAGGACAGAGTGGGAATAGAGAGATACAGAGGGACAGAGTGGGAATAGAGAGATACAGAGGGACAGACTGGGAATAGAGAGATACAGAGGACAGAGTGGGAATAGAGAGATACAGAGGGACAGAGTTGGAATAGAGAGATACAGAGGACAGAGTTGGCAATAGAGAGATACAGAGGAACAGAGTGGGAATAGAGAGATACAGAGGAACAGAGTGGGAATAGAGAGATACAGAGGAACAGAGTGGGAATAGAGAGATACAGAGGACAGAGTGGGAACAGAGAGATACAGAGGACAGAGTTGGGATTAGAGAGATACAAAGGACAGAGTGGGAATAGAGAGATACAGAGGACAGAGTTGGGAACAGAGAGATACAGAGGACAGAGTGGGAATAGAGAGATACAGAGGGACACATTGGGAATAGAGAGATACAGAGAGACAGAGTGGGAATAGAGAGATACAGAGGGACAGAGTGGGAATAGAGAGATACAGAGGGACAGAGTGTGGATAGAGAGATACAGAGGACAGAATGGGGATAGAGAGATACAGAGGACAGAGTGGGAATAGAGAGATACAGAGGGACAGATTGGGAATAGAGAGATACAGAGGGCAGAGAGGGAATAGAGAGATACAGAGGACAGAATGGGGATAGAGAGATACAGAGGACAGAGTGGGAATAGAGAGATACAGAGGACAGAGTGGGGATAGAGAGATACAGAGGGACAGAGTGGGAATAGAGAGATACAGAGGGAAAGAATGGGAATAGAGAGATACAGAGGGACAGAGTGGGAATAGAGAGATACAGAGGGACAGAGTGGGAATAGAGAGATACAGAGGGAAAGAGTGGGAATAGAGAGATACAGAGGACAGAGCAGGAATAGAGAGATACAGAGGAGAGAGTTGGAATAGAGAGATACAGAGGACAGAGCGGGAATAGAGAGATACAGAGGAGAGAGTGGTAATAGAGTGATACGGAGGACAGAGTGGTAATAGAGAGATACAGACGACAGAGTGGGAATACAGAGATACAGAGGGACAGAGTGGGAATAGAGAGATACAGAGGACAGAGTGGGAATAGAGAGATACAGAGGGAAAGAGGGAATAGAGAGATACAGAGGACAGAGTGGGAATAGACGGATACAGAGGACAGAGTGGGAATAGAGAGATACAGAGGGTCAGAGTGGGAATAGAGAGATACAGAGGACAGAGCGGGAATAGAGAGATACAGAGGAGAGAGTGGGAATATAGAGATACAGAGGACAGAGCGGGAATAGAGAGATACAGAGGACAGAGTGGGAAAAGAGAGATACAGAGGACAGAGTGGGAATAGAGAGATACAGAGGACAGAGTGGGGATAGAGAGATACAGAGGGACAGAGTGGGAATAGAGAGATACAGAGGGACAGAGTGGGAATAGAGAGATACAGAGGACAGAGTGGGAATAGAGAGATACAGAGGGAAAGAGGGAATAGAGAGATACAGAGGACAGAGTGGGAATAGATGGATACATAGGACAGAGTGGGAATAGAGAGATACAGAGGGACAGAGTGGGAATAGAGAGATACAGAGGACAGAGCGGGAATAGAGAGATACAGAGGAGAGAGTGGGAATATAGCGATACAGAGGACAGAGCGGGAAGAGAGAGATACAGAGGACAGAGTGGGAATAGAGAGATACAGAGGACAGAGTGGGAATAGAGAGATACAGAGGACAGAGTGGGGATAGAGAGATACAGAGGGACAGAGTGGGAATAGAGAGATACAGAGGGAAAGAATGGGAATAGAGAGATACAGAGGGACAGAGTGGGAATAGAGAGATACAGAGGGGCAGAGTGGGAATAGAGAGATACAGAGGGAAAGAGTGGGAATAGAGAGATACAGAGGACAGAGCAGGAATAGAGAGATACAGAGGAGGGAGTGGGAATAGAGAGATACAGAGGACAGAGCGGGAATAGAGTGATACAGAGGGACAGAGTGGGAATAGAGAGATACAGAGGAGAGAGTGGGGATAGAGAGATACAGAGGGACAGAGTGGGAATAGAGAGATACAGAGGGACAGAGTGGGAATAGAGAGATACAGAGGGACAGAATGTGAATAGAGTGATACAGAGGACAGTGTAGGAATAGAGAGATACAGAGGACAGAGTGAGAATAGAGAGATACAGAAGACACAGTGGGAATAGAGAGATACAAAGGACAGAATGTGAATAGAGACATACAGAGGAGAGATTGGGAATAGGGAGATACAGAGGGACAGTTTGGGAAAAGAAAGACACAGAGGAACAGAGTGGGAATAGAGAGAAACAGAGGGACAGACTGGGAATAGAGAGATACAGAGGACAGATTCGGAATAGAGAGATACAGAGGGTCAGAGTTGGAATAGAGCGATACAGAGGTCAGAGTTGGGAATAGAGAGATACAGAGGAACAGAGTGGGAATAGAGAGATACAGAGGTCAGAGTGGGAATAGAGAGATACAGAGGAACAGAGTCGGAATAGAGAGATACAGAGGTCAGAGTGGGAATAGAGAGATACAGAGGAACAGAGTGGGAATAGAGAGATACAGAGGAACAGAGTGGGAATAGAGAGGTACAGAGGAAAGAGTTGGGAATAGAGAGATACAGAGGACAGAGTGGGAATAGAGAGATACAGAGGGACAGAGTGGGAATAGAGAGATACAGAGGACAGAGTGGGAATATAGAGCGATACAGAGGACAGAGTGGGAATAGAGAGATACAGAGGGAAAGAGTGGGAATAGAGAGATACAGAGGACAGATTGGGAATAGTGAGATACAGAGGACAGAGTGGTAATAGAGAGATACAGAGGACAGAGTGGGAATAGAGAGATACAGAGGGGCAGAGTGGTAATAGAGAGATACAGAGGACAGAGTGGTAATAGAGAGATACAGAGGACAGAGTGGGAATACAGAGATACAGAGGGACAGAATGGGAATAGAGAGATACAGAGGACAGAGTGGGAATAGAGAGATACAGAGGGAAAGAGGGAAGAGAGAGATACAGAGGACAGAGTGGGAATAGACGGATACAGAGGACAGAGTGGGAATAGAGAGATACAGAGGGACAGAGTGGGAAGGGAGAGATACAGAGGGACAGAGTGGGAATAGAGTGATACAGAGGACAGAGTGGGAATTGAGAGATACAGAGGAGAGAGTGGGGATAGAGAGATACAGAGGGACAGAGAGGGAATAGAGAGATACAGAGGACAGAGTGGGAATAGAGAGATACAGAGGAACAGAGTGGGAAAACAGAGATACAGAGGGACAGAGTGGGAATAGAGGGATACAGAGGACAGACTGGGAATAGCGAGTTACAGAGGGCAGAGCGGGGATAGAGAGATACAGAGGAACAGAGTGGGAATAGAGAGATACAGAGGACAGAGGGGGAATAGAGAGATACAGAGGACAGAGCGGGAATAGAGAGATACAGAGGAGAGAGTGGGAATAGAGAGATACAGAGGACAGAGTGGGAATAGAGAGATACAGAATAGAGAGTGGGGATAGAGAGATACAGAGGGACAGAGTGGGAGTAGAGAGATACAGAGGACAGAGTGGGAATAGAGAGATACAGAGGACAGAGAGGGAATAGGGAGATACAGAGGGACAGAGTGGGAATAGAGAGATACAGAGGACAGAGTGTGAATAGAGAGATACAGAGGAGAGATTGGGAATACAGAGATACAGAGGGACAGTGTGGAAATAGAAAGACACAGAGGAACAGAGTGGGAATAGAGAGATACAGAGGAACAGAGTGGGAATAGAGAGATACAGAGGAAAGAGTTGGGAATAGAGAGATACAGAGGACAGAGTGGGAATAGAGAGATACAGAGGGACAGAGTGGGAATAGAGAGATACAGAGGACAGAGTGGGAATATAGAGCGATACAGAGGACAGAGTGGGAATAGAGAGATACAGAGGGAAAGAGTGGGAATAGAGAGATACAGAGGACAGATTGGGAATAGTGAGATACAGAGGACAGAGTGGTAATAGAGAGATACAGAGGACAGAGTGGGAATAGAGAGATACAGAGGGGCAGAGTGGTAATAGAGAGATACAGAGGACAGAGTGGTAATAGAGAGATACAGAGGACAGAGTGGGAATACAGAGATACAGAGGGACAGAATGGGAATAGAGAGATACAGAGGACAGAGTGGGAATAGAGAGATACAGAGGGAAAGAGGGAAGAGAGAGATACAGAGGACAGAGTGGGAATAGACGGATACAGAGGACAGAGTGGGAATAGAGAGATACAGAGGGACAGAGTGGGAAGGGAGAGATACAGAGGGACAGAGTGGGAATAGAGTGATACAGAGGACAGAGTGGGAATTGAGAGATACAGAGGAGAGAGTGGGGATAGAGAGATACAGAGGGACAGAGAGGGAATAGAGAGATACAGAGGACAGAGTGGGAATAGAGAGATACAGAGGAACAGAGTGGGAAAACAGAGATACAGAGGGACAGAGTGGGAATAGAGGGATACAGAGGACAGACTGGGAATAGCGAGTTACAGAGGGCAGAGCGGGGATAGAGAGATACAGAGGAACAGAGTGGGAATAGAGAGATACAGAGGACAGAGGGGGAATAGAGAGATACAGAGGACAGAGCGGGAATAGAGAGATACAGAGGAGAGAGTGGGAATAGAGAGATACAGAGGACAGAGTGGGAATAGAGAGATACAGAATAGAGAGTGGGGATAGAGAGATACAGAGGGACAGAGTGGAGTAGAGAGATACAGAGGACAGAGTGGGAATAGAGAGATACAGAGGACAGAGAGGGAATAGGAGATACAGAGGGACAGAGTGGGAATAGAGAGATACAGAGGACAGAGTGTGAATAGAGAGATACAGAGGAGAGATTGGGAATACAGAGATACAGAGGGACAGTGTGGAAATAGAAAGACACAGAGGAACAGAATGGGAATAGAGAGATGCAGAGGGACAGACTGGGAATAGAGAGATACAGAGGACAGAGTGGGAATAGAGAGATACAGAGGGACAGAGTGGGAATAGAAAGATACAGAGGGACAGAGTGGGTATCGAGAGATACAGAGGTCAGAGTGGGAATAGAGAGATACAGAGGAAAAGACTGGGAATAGAGAGATACAGAGGACAGAGTGGGAATAGAGAGATACAGAGGACAGAGTAGGGATAGAGAGATACAGAGGCACAGAGTGGGAATTGAGAGATACAGAGGGACAGATTGGGAATAGAGAGATACAGAGGACAGAGTTGGGAATAGAGAGAAACAAAGGACAGAGTGGGAATAGAGAGATACAGAGGACAGAGTTGGGAATAGAGAGATAGAGAGGACAGAGTGGGAAAAGAGAGATAGAGAGGGACAGAGTGGGGATAGAGAGATACAGCGGACAGAGTGGGAATAGAGAGATACAGAGGGACAGAGTGGGAATAGAGAGATACAGAGGGACAGAGTGGGAATAGAGAGATACAGAGGACAGAGTGGGAATATAGAGAGATACAGAGGACAGAGTGGGAATAGAGAGATACAGAGGGACAGAGTGGGAATAGAGAGATACAGAGGGACAGAGTGGGAATAGAGAGATACAGAGGGACAGAGTGGGAATAGAGAGATACAGAGGGACAGAGTGGGAATAGAGAGAGACAGAGGGACAGAGTGGGAATAGAGAGATACAGAGGGACAGAGTGGGAATAGAGAGACACAGAGGGACAGAGTGGGAATAGAGAGATACAGAGGGACAGAGTGGGAATAGAGAGATACAGAGGGACAGAGTGGTAATAGAGAGATACAGAGGACAGAGCGGGAATAGAGAGATACAGAGGAGAGAGTGGGAATAGAGAGATACAGAGGACAAAGTGGGAATAGGGAGACACAGAGGAGAGAGTGGGAATAGAGAGATACAGAGGACAGAGCGGGAATAGAGTGATACAGAGGGACAGAGTGGGAATAGAGAGATACAGAGGAGAGAGTGGGGATGGAGAGATACAGAGGACAGACTGGGAATAGAGAGATACAGAGGACAGAGTGGTAATAGAGAGATACAGAGGACAGAGTGGGAATAGAGAGATACAGAGGACAGAATGTGAATAGAGAGATACAGAGGAGAGACTTGAAATAGAGAGATACAGAGGGACAGTGTGGGAATAGAAAGACACAGAGGAACGGAGTGGGAATAGAGAGATACAGAGGGACAGACTGGGAATAGAGAGATACAGAGGGACATAGTGGGGATAGAGAGATACAGAGGGAGAGAGTGGGAATAGAGAGATACAGAGGACAGAGTGGGAATAGAGAGATACAGAGGACAGAGTAGGGATAGAGAGATGCAGAGGTACAGAGTGGGAATTGAGAGATACAGAGGGACAGAGTGGGAATAGAGAGATACAGAGGACAGAGTGGGAATAGACAGATACAGAGGACAGAGTTGGGAATAGAGAGATACAGAGGGACAGAGTGGTAATAGAGAGATACAGAGGACAGAGTGCTAATAGTGAGATACAGAGGACAGAGTGGGAATAGAGAGATACAGAGGACAGAGTGGGAATAGAGAGATACAGAGGGACAGAGTGGGAATAGAGAGATACAGAGAACAGAGTGGGAATAGAGAGATACAGAGGGAGAGAGCGGGAATAGAGAGATACAGAGAACAGAGTGGGAATAGAGAGATACAGCGGGACAGAGTTGGAATAGAGCGATACAGAGGACAGAGTTGGGAATAGAGAGATACAGAGGAACAGAGTGGGAATAGAGAGATACAGAGGTCAGAGTGGGAATAGAGAGATACAGAGCAACAGAGTGGGAATAGAGAGATACAGGGGAACAGAGTGGGAATAGAGAGATACAGAGGACAGAGTGGGAATAGAGAGATACAGAGTACAGAGTAGGGATAGAGAGATACAGAGGTACAGAGTGGGAATTGAGAGATACAGAGGGACAGAGTGGGAATAGAGAGATACAGAGGACAGAGTGGGAATAGACAGATACAGAGGACAGAGTTGGGAATAGAGAGATGCAGAGGGACAGAGTGGTAATAGAGAGATACAGAGGACAGAGTGGTAATAGTGAGATACAGAGGACAGAGTGGGAATAGAGAGATACAGAGGGACAGAGTGGGAATAGAGAGATACAGAGGACTGAGTGGGAATAGAGAGAAACAGAGGGAAAGAGGGAATAGAGAGATACAAAGGACAGAGTGGGAATAGAGAGATACAGAGGGTCAGAGTGGGAATAGAGAGATACAGAGGACAGAGTGGGAATATAGAGAGATACAGGGGACAGAGTGGGAATAGAGAGATACAGAGTGACAGAGTGGGAATAGAGAGATACAGAGGACAGAGTGGGAATAGAGAGATACAGAGGGAAAGAGGGAATAGAGAGATACAGAGGACAGAGTGGGAATAGCGAGATACAGAGGGTCAGAGTGGGAATAGAGAGATACAGAGGACAGAGTGGGAATATAGAGAGATACAGAGGACAGAGTGGTAATAGAGAGATACAGAGGACAGAGTGGGAATAGAGAGATACAGAGGGACAGAGTGGGAATAGAGAGATACAGAGGACAGAGTGGGAATAGAGAGATACAGAGGGAAAGAGGGAATAGAGAGATACAGGGGGCAGAGTGGGAATAGAGGGATACAGAGGACAGGGTGCGGATAGAGAGATACAGAGGACAGAGTGGGGATAGAGAGATACAGAGGACAGAGTGGGGATAGAGAGATACAGAGGACAGAGTGGGGATAGAGAGATACAGAGGGACAGAGTGGGGATAGAGAGATACAGAGGACAGAGTGGGAATAGAGATATACAGAGGTACAGAGTGGGAATAGAGAGATACAGAGGACAGAGTGGGAATAGAGAGATACAGAGGACAGAGTGGGGATAGAGAGATACAGAGGACAGAGTGGGGATAGAGAGATACAGAGGGACAGAGTGGGAACAGAGAGATACAGAGGACAGAGCGGGCATAGAGAGACACAGAGGGACAGAGTGGGAACAGAGAGATACAGAGGGACAGAGTGGGAATAGTGAGATAGAATCCTTTCTCACCGTGTGTTTGATTCCATTTCAGGGACCCCTTATTCCAAACCCCCCACAATGGTGGGCACCTATGGATGGA
>NW_028226146.1:22500-70028 GCF_052327205.1 Somniosus microcephalus | reverse complement strand
CACGGGTTAGATACAGAGTAAAGCTCCTTCTACACTGTCCCATCAAACACTCCCAGGGCAGGTACAGCACGGGTTAGATACAGAGTAAAGCTCCCTCTACACTGTCCCATTAAACACTCCCAGGACAGGTACAGCACGGGTTAGATACAGAGTAAAGCTCCCTCTACACTGTCCCATCAAACACTCCCAGGGCAGGTACAGCACGGGTTAGATACAGGGTAAAGCTCCCTCCACACTGTTCCATTAAACACTCCCAGGACAGGTACAGCACGGGTTAGATACAGAGTTAAGCTCCCTCGACACTGTCCCATCAAACACTCCCAGGGCAAGTACAGCACGGGTTAGATACAGAGTTAAGCTCCCTCTACACTGTCCCATCAAACACTCCCAGGGCAAGTACAGCACGGGTTAGATACAGAGTTAAGCTCCCTCTGCACTGTCCCATCAAACACTCCCAGGGCAAGTACAGCACGGGTTAGATACAGAGTTAAGCTCCCTCTACACTGTCCCATCAAACACTCCCAGGGCAGGTACAGCACGGGTTAGATACAGGGTAAAGCTCCCTCTACACTGTTCCATTAAACACTCCCAGGACAGGTACAGCACGGGTTAGATACAGAGTTAAGCTCCCTCGACACTGTCCCATCAAACACTCCCAGGGCAAGTACAGCACGGGTTAGATACAGAGTTAAGCTCCCTCTACACTGTCCCATCAAACACTCCCAGGGCAAGTACAGCACGGGTTAGATACAGGGTAAAGCTCCCTCTACACTGTTCCATTAAACACTCCCAGGACAGGTACAGCACGGGTTAGATACAGAGTTAAGCTCCCTCTACACTGTCCCATCAAACACTCCCAGGGCAAGTACAGCACGGGTTAGATACAGAGTTAAGCTCCCTCTACACTGTTCCATCAAACACTCCCAGGGCAAGTACAGCACGGGTTAGATACAGAGTTAAGCTCCCTCTGCACTGTCCCATCAAACACTCCCAGGGCAAGTACAGCACGGGTTAGAGACAGAGTTAAGCTCCCTCTACACTGTCCCATCAAACACTCCCAGGGCAAGTACAGCACGGGTTAGATACAGAGTTAAGCTCCCTCTACACTGTCCCATCAAACACTCCCAGGGCAGGTACAGCACGGGGTTAGATACAGAGTAAAGCTCCCTCTACACTGTCCCATCAAACACTCCCAGGGCAGGTACAGCACGGGGTTAGATACAGAGTAAAGCTCCCTCTACACTGTCCCATCAAACACTCCCAGGGCAGGTACAGCACGGGGTTAGATACAGAGTAAATCTCCCTCTACACTGTCCCATCAAACACTCCCAGGGCAGGTACAGCACGGGTTAGATACAGAGTAAAGCTCCCTCTACACTGTCCCATCAAACACTCCCAGGGCAGGTACAGCACGGGTTAGATACAGAGTAAAGCTCCCTCTACACTGTCCCATCAAACACTCCCAGGGCAGGTACAGCACGGGTTAGATACAGAGTTAAGCTCCCTGTACACTGTCCCATCAAACACTCCCAGGGCAAGTACAGCACGGGTTAGATACAGAGTTAAGCTCCCTCTACACTGTCCCATCAAACACTCCCAGGGCAAGTACAGCACGGGTTAGATACAGAGTTAAGCTCCCTCTACACTGTCCCATCAAACACTCCCAGGGCAGGTACAGCACGGGGTTAGATACAGAGTAAAGCTCCCTCTACACTGTCCCATCAAACACTCCCAGGGCAGGTACAGCACGGGGTTAGATACAGAGTAAAGCTCCCTCTACACTGTCCCATCAAACACTCCCAGGGCAGGTACAGCACGGGGTTAGATACAGAGTAAAGCTCCCTCTACACTGTCCCATCAAACACTCCCAGGGCAGGTACAGCACGGGGTTAGATAAAGAGTAAATCTCCCTCTACACTGTCCCATCAAACACTCCCAGGGCAGGTACAGCACGGGTTAGATACAGAGTAAAGCTCCCTCTACACTGTCGCATCAAACACACCCAGGGCAGCTACAGCACGGGTTAGATACAGAGTAAAGCTCCCTCTACACTGTCCCATCAAACACTCCCAGGGCAGGTACAGCACGGGTTAGATACAGAGTAAAGCTTTCTCTACACTGTCCCATCAAACACTCCCAGGGCAGGTACAGCACGGGTTAGATGCAGAGTAAAGCTCCCTCTACACTGTCCCATCAAACACTCCCAGGGCAGGTACAGCACGGGTTAGATACAGAGTAAAGCTCCCTCTACATTGCCCCATCAAATACTCCCAGGGCAGGTACAGCACGGGTTAGATACAGAGTAAAGCTCCCTCTACACTGTCCCATCAAACTCTCCCAGGGCAGGTACAGCACGGGTTAGATACAGTGTAAAGCTCCCTCTACACTGTCCCATCAAACACTCCCAGGGCAGGTACAGCACGGGTTAGATACAGAGTAAAGCTCCTTCTACACTGTCCCATCAAACACTCCCAGGGCAGGTACAGCACGGGTTAGATACAGAGTAAAGCTCCCTCTGCACTGTCCCATCAAACACTCCCAGGGCAGGTACAGCACGGGTTAGATACAGAGTAAAGCTCCTTCTACACTGTCCCATCAAACACTCCCAGGGCAGGTACAGCACGGGTTAGATACAGAGTAAAGCTCCCTCTACACTGTCCCATCAAACACTCCCAGGGCAGGTACAGCACGGGTTAGATACAGAGTAAAGCTCCCTCTACACTGTCCCATCAAACACTCCCAGGGCAGGTGCAGCATGGGTTAGATACAGAGTAAAGCTCCCTCTGCACTTTCCCATCAAACACTCCGAGGGCAGGTACAGCATGGGTTAGATACAGAGTAAAGCTCCCTCTACACTGTCCCATCAAACACTCCCAGGGCAGGGACAGCACGGGGTTAGAAACAGAGTAAAGCTCCCTCTACACTGTCCCATCAAACACTCCCAGGGCAGGTACAGCATGGGTTAGATACAGAGTAAAGCTCCCTCTACACTGTCCCATCAAACACTCCCAGGGCATGTACAGCACGGGGTGAGAAACAGAGTAAAGCTCCCTCTACACTGTCCCATCAAACACTCCCAGGGCAGGTACAGCACGGGGTTAGATACAGAGTAAAGCTCCCTCGACACTGTCCCATCAAACACTCCCAGGACAGGTACAGCACGGGTTAGATACAGAGTAAAGCTCCCTCTACACTGTCCCATCAAACACTCCCAGGGCAGGTACAGCACGGGGTAGATACAGAGTAAAGCTCCCTCTACACTGTTCCATCAAACACTCCAAGGGCAGGTACAGCACGGGGTAGATACAGAGTAAAGCTCCCTCTACACTGTCCCATCAAACACTCCCAGGGCAGGTACAGCACAGGTTAGATACAGAGTAAAGCTCCCTTAACACTGTCCCATCAAACACTCCCAGGGCAGGTACAGCACGGGTCAGATACAGAGTAAAGCCCCCTCTACACTGTCCCATCAAACACTCCCAGGGCAAGTACAGCACGGGTTAGGTACAGAGTAAAGCTCCCTCTACACTGTCCCATCAAACACTCCCAGGGCAGGTACAGCACGGGGTTAGATACAGAGTAAAGCTCCCTCTGCACTGTCCCATCAAACACTCCCAGGGCAGGTACAGCACGGGTTAGACACAGAGTAAAGCTCCCTCTACACTGTCCCATCAAACACTCCCAGGGCAGGTACAGCACGGGTTAGATACAGAGTAAAGCTCCCTCTGCACTGTCCCATCAAACACTCCCAGGGCAGGTACAGCACGGGGTTAGATACAGAGCAAAGCTCCCTCTGCACTTTCCCATCAAACACTCCGAGGGCAGGTACAGCATGGGTTAGATACAGAGTAAAGCTCCCTCTACACTGTCCCATCAAACACTCCCAGGGCAGGTACAGCACGGGGTTAGAAACAGAGTAAAGCTCCCTCTACACTGTCCCATCAAACACTCCCAGGGCAGGTACAGCATGGGTTAGATACAGAGTAAAGCTCCCTCTACACTGTCCCATCAAACACTCCCAGGGCAGGTACAGCACGGGGTTAGAAACAGAGTAAAGCTCCCTCTACACTGTCCCATCAAACACTCCCAGGGCAGGTACAGCACGGGGTTAGATACAGAGTAAAGCTCTCTCTACACTGTCCCATCAAACACTCCCAGGACAGGTACAGCACGGGTTAGATACAGAGTAAAGCTCCCTCTACACTGTCCCATCAAACACTCCCAGGGCAGGTACAGCACGGGTTAGATACAGAGTAAAGCTCCCTCTACACTGTCCCATCAAACACTCCAAGGGCAGGTACAGCACGGGGTAGATACAGAGTAAAGCTCCCTCTACACTGTCCCATCAAACACTCCCAGGGCAGGTACAGCACAGGTTAGATACAGAGTAAAGCTCCCTTTACACTGTCCCATCAAACACTCCCAGGGCAGGTACAGCACGGGTTAGATACAGAGTAAAGCTCCCTCTACACTGGCCCATCAAACACTCCCAGGGCAGGTACAGCACGGGTTAGGTACAGAGTAAAGCTCCCTCTACACTGTCCCATCAAACACTCCCAGGACAGGTACAGCACGGGTTAGTTACAGAGTAAAGCTCCCTCTACACTGTGCCATCAAACACTCCCAGGGCAGGTACAGCACGGGGTTAGATACAGAGTAAAGCTCCCTCTACACTGTGCCATCAAACACTCCCAGGGCAGGTACAGCACGGGTTAGATACAGCGTAAAGCCCCCTCTACACTGTCCCATCAAACACTCCCAGGGCAAGTACAGCACGGGTTAGGTACAGAGTAAAGCTCCCTCTACACTGTCCCATCAAACACTCCCAGGGCAGGTACAGCACGGGTCAGATACAGAGTAAAGCTCCCTCTACAATGTCCCATCAAACACTCCCAGGGCAGGTACAGCATGAGTTAGATACAGAGTAAAGCTCCCTCTACAATGTCCCATCAAACACTCCCAGGGCAGGTACAGCACGGGTTAGATACAGAGTAAAGCTCCCTCTACACTGTCCCATTAAACACTTCCAGGACAGGTACAGCACGGGTTAGATACAGAGTAAAGCTCCCTCTACACTGTCCCATCAAACACTCCCAGGGCAGGTACAGCACGGGTTAGATACAGGGTAAAGCTCCCTCCACACTGTTCCATTAAACACTCCCAGGACAGGTACAGCACGGGTTAGATACAGAGTTAAGCTCCCTCGACACTGTCCCATTAAACACTCCCAGGGCAAGTACAGCACGGGTTAGATACAGAGTTAAGCTCCCTCTACACTGTCCCATCAAACACTCCCAGGGCAAGTACAGCACGGGTTAGATACAGAGTTAAGCTCCCTCTGCACTGTCCCATCAAACACTCCCAGGGCAAGTACAGCACGGGTTAGATACAGAGTTAAGCTCCCTCTACACTGTCCCATCAAACACTCCCAGGGCAGGTACAGCACGGGTTAGATACAGGGTAAAGCTCCCTCTACACTGTTCCATTAAACACTCCCAGGACAGGTACAGCACGGGTTAGATACAGAGTTAAGCTCCCTCGACACTGTCCCATCAAACACTCCCAGGGCAAGTACAGCACGGGTTAGATACAGAGTTAAGCTCCCTCTACACTGTCCCATCAAACACTCCCAGGGCAAGTACAGCACGGGTTAGATACAGGGTAAAGTTCCCTCTACACTGTTCCATTAAACACTCCCAGGACAGGTACAGCACGGGTTAGATACAGAGTTAAGCTCCCTCTACACTGTCCCATCAAACACTCCCAGGGCAAGTACAGCACGGGTTAGATACAGAGTTAAGCTCCCTCTACACTGTCCCATCAAACACTCCCAGGGCAAGTACAGCACGGGTTAGATACAGAGTTAAGCTCCCTCTGCACTGTCCCATCAAACACTCCCAGGGCAAGTACAGCACGGGTTAGAGACAGAGTTAAGCTCCCTCTACACTGTCCCATCAAACACTCCCAGGGCAAGTACAGCACGGGTTAGATACAGAGTTAAGCTCCCTCTACACTGTCCCATCAAACACTCCCAGGGCAGGTACAGCACGAGGTTAGATACAGAGTAAAGCTCCCTCTACACTGTCCCATCAAACACTCCCAGGGCAGGTACAGCACGGGGTTAGATACAGAGTAAAGCTCCCTCTACACTGTCCCATCAAACACTCCCAGGGCAGGTACAGCACGGGGTTAGATACAGAGTAAATCTCCCTCTACACTGTCCCATCAAACACTCCCAGGGCAGGTACAGCACGGGTTAGATACAGAGTAAAGCTCCCTCTACACTGTCCCATCAAACACTCCCAGGGCAGGTACAGCACGGGTTAGATACAGAGTAAAGCTCCCTCTACACTGTCCCATCAAACACTCCCAGGGCAGGTACAGCACGGGTTAGATACAGAGTTAAGCTCCCTGTACACTGTCCCATCAAACACTCCCAGGGCAAGTACAGCACGGGTTAGATACAGAGTTAAGCTCCCTCTACACTGTCCCATCAAACACTCCCAGGGCAAGTACAGCACGGGTTAGATACAGAGTTAAGCTCCCTCTACACTGTCCCATCAAACACTCCCAGGGCAGGTACAGCACGGGGTTAGACACAGAGTAAAGCTCCCTCTACACTGTCCCATCAAACACTCCCAGGGCAGGTACAGCACGGGGTTAGATACAGAGTAAAGCTCCCTCTACACTGTCCCATCAAACACTCCCAGGGCAGGTACAGCACGGGGTTAGATACAGAGTAAAGCTCCCTCTACACTGTCCCATCAAACACTCCCAGGGCAGGTACAGCACGGGGTTAGATACAGAGTAAATCTCCCTCTACACTGTCCCATCAAACACTCCCAGGGCAGGTACAGCACGGGTTAGATACAGAGTAAAGCTCCCTCTACACTGTCGCATCAAACACACCCAGGGCAGCTACAGCACGGGTTAGATACAGAGTAAAGCTCCCTCTACACTGTCCCATCAAACACTCCCAGGGCAGGTACAGCACGGGTTAGATACAGAGTAAAGCTCTCTCTACACTGTCCCATCAAACACTCCCAGGGCAGGTACAGCACGGGTTAGATGCAGAGTAAAGCTCCCTCTACACTGTCCCATCAAACACTCCCAGGGCAGGTACAGCACGGGTTAGATACAGAGTAAAGCTCCCTCTACATTGCCCCATCAAATACTCCCAGGGCAGGTACAGCACGGGTTAGATACAGAGTAAAGCTCCTTCTACACTGTCCCATCAAACACTCCCAGGGCAGGTACAGCACGGGTTAGATACAGAGTTAAGCTCCCTGTACACTGTCCCATCAAACACTCCCAGGGCAAGTACAGCACGGGTTAGATACAGAGTTAAGCTCCCTCTACACTGTCCCATCAAACACTCCCAGGGCAAGTACAGCACGGGTTAGATACAGAGTTAAGCTCCCTCTACACTGTCCCATCAAACACTCCCAGGGCAGGTACAGCACGGGGTTAGATACAGAGTAAAGCTCCCTCTACACTGTCCCATCAAACACTCCCAGGGCAGGTACAGCACGGGGTTAGATACAGAGTAAAGCTCCCTCTACACTGTCCCATCAAACACTCCCAGGGCAGGTACAGCACGGGGTTAGATACAGAGTAAAGCTCCCTCTACACTGTCCCATCAAACACTCCCAGGGCAGGTACAGCACGGGGTTAGATACAGAGTAAATCTCCCTCTACACTGTCCCATCAAACACTCCCAGGGCAGGTACAGCACGGGTTAGATACAGAGTAAAGCTCCCTCTACACTGTCGCATCAAACACACCCAGGGCAGCTACAGCACGGGTTAGATACAGAGTAAAGCTCCCTCTACACTGTCCCATCAAACACTCCCAGGGCAGGTACAGCACGGGTTAGATACAGAGTAAAGCTCTCTCTACACTGTCCCATCAAACACTCCCAGGGCAGGTACAGCACGGGTTAGATGCAGAGTAAAGCTCCCTCTACACTGTCCCATCAAACACTCCCAGGGCAGGTACAGCACGGGTTAGATACAGAGTAAAGCTCCCTCTACATTGCCCCATCAAATACTCCCAGGGCAGGTACAGCACGGGTTAGATACAGAGTAAAGCTCCCTCTACACTGTCCCATCAAACTCTCCCAGGGCAGGTACAGCACGGGTTAGATACAGTGTAAAGCTCCCTCTACACTGTCCCATCAAACACTCCCAGGGCAGGTACAGCACGGGTTAGATACAGAGTAAAGCTCCTTCTACACTGTCCCATCAAACACTCCCAGGGCAGGTACAGCACGGGTTAGATACAGAGTAAAGCTCCCTCTGCACTGTCCCATCAAACACTCCCAGGGCAGGTACAGCACGGGTTAGATACAGAGTAAAGCTCCTTCTACACTGTCCCATCAAACACTCCCAGGGCAGGTACAGCACAGGTTAGATACAGAGTAAAGCTCCCTTTACACTGTCCCATCAAACACTCCCAGGGCAGGTACAGCACGGGTTAGATACAGAGTAAAGCTCCCTCTACACTGGCCCATCAAACACTCCCAGGGCAGGTACAGCACGGGTTAGGTACAGAGTAAAGCTCCCTCTACACTGTCCCATCAAACACTCCCAGGACAGGTACAGCACGGGTTAGATACAGAGTAAAGCTCCCTCTACACTGTGCCATCAAACACTCCCAGGGCAGGTACAGCACGGGGTTAGATACAGAGTAAAGCTCCCTCTACACTGTGCCATCAAACACTCCCAGGGCAGGTACAGCACGGGTTAGATACAGCGTAAAGCCCCCTCTACACTGTCCCATCAAACACTCCCAGGGCAAGTACAGCACGGGTTAGGTACAGAGTAAAGCTCCCTCTACACTGTCCCATCAAACACTCCCAGGGCAGGTACAGCACGGGTCAGATACAGAGTAAAGCTCCCTCTACAATGTCCCATCAAACACTCCCAGGGCAGGTACAGCATGAGTTAGATACAGAGTAAAGCTCCCTCTACAATGTCCCATCAAACACTCCCAGGGCAGGTACAGCACGGGTTAGATACAGAGTAAAGCTCCCTCTACACTGTCCCATCAAACACTCCCAGGGCAGGTACAGCACAGGTTAGATACAGAGTAAAGCTCCCTTTACACTGTCCCATCAAACACTCCCAGGGCAGGTACAGCACGGGTCAGATACAGAGTAAAGCCCCCTCTACACTGTCCCATCAAACACTCCCAGGGCAAGTACAGCACGGGTTAGGTACAGAGTAAAGCTCCCTCTACACTGTCCCATCAAACACTCCCAGGGCAGGTACAGCACGGGGTTAGATACAGAGTAAAGCTCCCTCTGCACTGTCCCATCAAACACTCCCAGGGCAGGTACAGCACGGGTTAGACACAGAGTAAAGCTCCCTCTACACTGTCCCATCAAACACTCCCAGGGCAGGTACAGCACGGGTTAGATACAGAGTAAAGCTCCCTCTGCACTGTCCCATCAAACACTCCCAGGGCAGGTACAGCACGGGGTTAGATACAGAGTAAAGCTCCCTCTGCACTTTCCCATCAAACACTCCGAGGGCAGGTACAGCATGGGTTAGATACAGAGTAAAGCTCCCTCTACACTGTCCCATCAAACACTCCCAGGGCAGGTACAGCACGGGGTTAGAAACAGAGTAAAGCTCCCTCTACACTGTCCCATCAAACACTCCCAGGGCAGGTACAGCATGGGTTAGATACAGAGTAAAGCTCCCTCTACACTGTCCCATCAAACACTCCCAGGGCAGGTACAGCACGGGGTTAGAAACAGAGTAAAGCTCCCTCTACACTGTCCCATCAAACACTCCCAGGGCAGGTACAGCACGGGGTTAGATACAGAGTAAAGCTCCCTCTACACTGTCCCATCAAACACTCCCAGGACAGGTACAGCACGGGTTAGATACAGAGTAAAGCTCCCTCTACACTGTCCCATCAAACACTCCCAGGGCAGGTACAGCACGGGTTAGATACAGAGTAAAGCTCCCTCTACACTGTCCCATCAAACACTCCAAGGGCAGGTACAGCACGGGGTAGATACAGAGTAAAGCTCCCTCTACACTGTCCCATCAAACACTCCCAGGGCAGGTACAGCACAGGTTAGATACAGAGTAAAGCTCCCTTTACACTGTCCCATCAAACACTCCCAGGGCAGGTACAGCACGGGTTAGATACAAAGTAAAGCTCCCTCTACACTGGCCCATCAAACACTCCCAGGGCAGGTACAGCACGGGTTAGGTACAGAGTAAAGCTCCCTCTACACTGTCCCATCAAACACTCCCAGGACAGGTACAGCACGGGTTAGATACAGAGTAAAGCTCCCTCTACACTGTGCCATCAAACACTCCCAGGGCAGGTACAGCACGGGGTTAGATACAGAGTAAAGCTCCCTCTACACTGTGCCATCAAACACTCCCAGGGCAGGTACAGCACGGGTTAGATACAGCGTAAAGCCCCCTCTACACTGTCCCATCAAACACTCCCAGGGCAAGTACAGCACGGGTTAGGTACAGAGTAAAGCTCCCTCTACACTGTCCCATCAAACACTCCCAGGGCAGGTACAGCACGGGTCAGATACAGAGTAAAGCTCCCTCTACAATGTCCCATCAAACACTCCCAGGGCAGGTACAGCATGAGTTAGATACAGAGTAAAGCTCCCTCTACAATGTCCCATCAAACACTCCCAGGGCAGGTACAGCACGGGTTAGATACAGAGTAAAGCTCCCTCTACACTGTCCCATTAAACACTTCCAGGACAGGTACAGCACGGGTTAGATACAGAGTAAAGCTCCCTCTACACTGTCCCATCAAACACTCCCAGGGCAGGTACAGCACGGGTTAGATACAGGGTAAAGCTCCCTCCACACTGTTCCATTAAACACTCCCAGGACAGGTACAGCACGGGTTAGATACAGAGTTAAGCTCCCTCGACACTGTCCCATCAAACACTCCCAGGGCAAGTACAGCACGGGTTAGATACAGAGTTAAGCTCCCTCTACACTGTCCCATCAAACACTCCCAGGGCAAGTACAGCACGGGTTAGATACAGAGTTAAGCTCCCTCTGCACTGTCCCATCAAACACTCCCAGGGCAAGTACAGCACGGGTTAGATACAGAGTTAAGCTCCCTCTACACTGTCCCATCAAACACTCCCAGGGCAGGTACAGCACGGGTTAGATACAGGGTAAAGCTCCCTCTACACTGTTCCATTAAACACTCCCAGGACAGGTACAGCACGGGTTAGATACAGAGTTAAGCTCCCTCGACACTGTCCCATCAAACACTCCCAGGGCAAGTACAGCACGGGTTAGATACAGAGTTAAGCTCCCTCTACACTGTCCCATCAAACACTCCCAGGGCAAGTACAGCACGGGTTAGATACAGGGTAAAGTTCCCTCTACACTGTTCCATTAAACACTCCCAGGACAGGTACAGCACGGGTTAGATACAGAGTTAAGCTCCCTCTACACTGTCCCATCAAACACTCCCAGGGCAAGTACAGCACGGGTTAGATACAGAGTTAAGCTCCCTCTACACTGTCCCATCAAACACTCCCAGGGCAAGTACAGCACGGGTTAGATACAGAGTTAAGCTCCCTCTGCACTGTCCCATCAAACACTCCCAGGGCAAGTACAGCACGGGTTAGAGACAGAGTTAAGCTCCCTCTACACTGTCCCATCAAACACTCCCAGGGCAAGTACAGCACGGGTTAGATACAGAGTTAAGCTCCCTCTACACTGTCCCATCAAACACTCCCAGGGCAGGTACAGCACGGGGTTAGATACAGAGTAAAGCTCCCTCTACACTGTCCCATCAAACACTCCCAGGGCAGGTACAGCACGGGGTTAGATACAGAGTAAAGCTCCCTCTACACTGTCCCATCAAACACTCCCAGGGCAGGTACAGCACGGGGTTAGATACAGAGTAAATCTCCCTCTACACTGTCCCATCAAACACTCCCAGGGCAGGTACAGCACGGGTTAGATACAGAGTAAAGCTCCCTCTACACTGTCCCATCAAACACTCCCAGGGCAGGTACAGCACGGGTTAGATACAGAGTAAAGCTCCCTCTACACTGTCCCATCAAACACTCCCAGGGCAGGTACAGCACGGGTTAGATACAGAGTTAAGCTCCCTGTACACTGTCCCATCAAACACTCCCAGGGCAAGTACAGCACGGGTTAGATACAGAGTTAAGCTCCCTCTACACTGTCCCATCAAACACTCCCAGGGCAAGTACAGCACGGGTTAGATACAGAGTTAAGCTCCCTCTACACTGTCCCATCAAACACTCCCAGGGCAGGTACAGCACGGGGTTAGATACAGAGTAAAGCTCCCTCTACACTGTCCCATCAAACACTCCCAGGGCAGGTACAGCACGGGGTTAGATACAGAGTAAAGCTCCCTCTACACTGTCCCATCAAACACTCCCAGGGCAGGTACAGCATGGGGTTAGATACAGAGTAAAGCTCCCTCTACACTGTCCCATCAAACACTCCCAGGGCAGGTACAGCACGGGGTTAGATACAGAGTAAATCTCCCTCTACACTGTCCCATCAAACACTCCCAGGGCAGGTACAGCACGGGTTAGATACAGAGTAAAGCTCCCTCTACACTGTCGCATCAAACACACCCAGGGCAGCTACAGCACGGGTTAGATACAGAGTAAAGCTCCCTCTACACTGTCCCATCAAACACTCCCAGGGCAGGTACAGCACGGGTTAGATACAGAGTAAAGCTCTCTCTACACTGTCCCATCAAACACTCCCAGGGCAGGTACAGCACGGGTTAGATGCAGAGTAAAGCTCCCTCTACACTGTCCCATCAAACACTCCCAGGGCAGGTACAGCACGGGTTAGATACAGAGTAAAGCTCCCTCTACATTGCCCCATCAAATACTCCCAGGGCAGGTACAGCACGGGTTAGATACAGAGTAAAGCTCCTTCTACACTGTCCCATCAAACACTCCCAGGGCAGGTACAGCACGGGTTAGATACAGAGTTAAGCTCCCTGTACACTGTCCCATCAAACACTCCCAGGGCAAGTACAGCACGGGTTAGATACAGAGTTAAGCTCCCTCTACACTGTCCCATCAAACACTCCCAGGGCAAGTACAGCACGGGTTAGATACAGAGTTAAGCTCCCTCTACACTGTCCCATCAAACACTCCCAGGGCAGGTACAGCACGGGGTTAGATACAGAGTAAAGCTCCCTCTACACTGTCCCATCAAACACTCCCAGGGCAGGTACAGCACGGGGTTAGATACAGAGTAAAGCTCCCTCTACACTGTCCCATCAAACACTCCCAGGGCAGGTACAGCACGGGGTTAGATACAGAGTAAAGCTCCCTCTACACTGTCCCATCAAACACTCCCAGGGCAGGTACAGCACGGGGTTAGATACAGAGTAAATCTCCCTCTACACTGTCCCATCAAACACTCCCAGGGCAGGTACAGCACGGGTTAGATGCAGAGTAAAGCTCCCTCTACACTGTCGCATCAAACACACCCAGGGCAGCTACAGCACGGGTTAGATACAGAGTAAAGCTCCCTCTACACTGTCCCATCAAACACTCCCAGGGCAGGTACAGCACGGGTTAGATACAGAGTAAAGCTCTCTCTACACTGTCCCATCAAACACTCCCAGGGCAGGTACAGCACGGGTTAGATGCAGAGTAAAGCTCCCTCTACACTGTCCCATCAAACACTCCCAGGGCAGGTACAGCACGGGTTAGATACAGAGTAAAGCTCCCTCTACATTGCCCCATCAAATACTCCCAGGGCAGGTACAGCACGGGTTAGATACAGAGTAAAGCTCCCTCTACACTGTCCCATCAAACTCTCCCAGGGCAGGTACAGCACGGGTTAGATACAGTGTAAAGCTCCCTCTACACTGTCCCATCAAACACTCCCAGGGCAGGTACAGCACGGGTTAGATACAGAGTAAAGCTCCTTCTACACTGTCCCATCAAACACTCCCAGGGCAGGTACAGCACGGGTTAGATACAGAGTAAAGCTCCCTCTGCACTGTCCCATCAAACACTCCCAGGGCAGGTACAGCACGGGTTAGATACAGAGTAAAGCTCCTTCTACACTGTCCCATCAAACACTCCCAGGGCAGGTACAGCACAGGTTAGATACAGAGTAAAGCTCCCTTTACACTGTCCCATCAAACACTCCCAGGGCAGGTACAGCACGGGTTAGATACAGAGTAAAGCTCCCTCTACACTGGCCCATCAAACACTCCCAGGGCAGGTACAGCACGGGTTAGGTACAGAGTAAAGCTCCCTCTACACTGTCCCATCAAACACTCCCAGGACAGGTACAGCACGGGTTAGATACAGAGTAAAGCTCCCTCTACACTGTGCCATCAAACACTCCCAGGGCAGGTACAGCACGGGGTTAGATACAGAGTAAAGCTCCCTCTACACTGTGCCATCAAACACTCCCAGGGCAGGTACAGCACGGGTTAGATACAGCGTAAAGCCCCCTCTACACTGTCCCATCAAACACTCCCAGGGCAGGTACAGCACGGGTCAGATACAGAGTAAAGCTCCTTCTACACTGTCCCATCAAACACTCCCAGGGCAGGTACAGCACAGGTTAGATACAGAGTAAAGCTCCCTCTACAATGTCCCATCAAACACTCCCAGGGCAGGTACAGCATGAGTTAGATACAGAGTAAAGCTCCCTCTACAATGTCCCATCAAACACTGCCAGGGCAGGTACAGCACGGGTTAGATACAGAGTAAAGCTCCCTCTACACTGTCCCATTAAACACTCCCAGGACAGGTACAGCACGGGTTAGATACAGAGTAAAGCTCCCTCTACACTGTCCCATCAAACACTCCCAGGGCAGGTACAGCACGGGTTAGATACAGGGTAAAGCTCCCTCCACACTGTTCCATTAAACACTCCCAGGACAGGTACAGCACGGGTTAGATACAGAGTTAAGCTCCCTCGACACTGTCCCATCAAACACTCCCAGGGCAAGTACAGCACGGGTTAGATACAGAGTTAAGCTCCCTCTACACTGTCCCATCAAACACTCCCAGGGCAAGTACAGCACGGGTTAGATACAGAGTTAAGCTCCCTCTGCACTGTCCCATCAAACACTCCCAGGGCAAGTACAGCACGGGTTAGATACAGAGTTAAGCTCCCTCTACACTGTCCCATCAAACACTCCCAGGGCAGGTACAGCACGGGTTAGATACAGGGTAAAGCTCCCTCTACACTGTTCCATTAAACACTCCCAGGACAGGTACAGCACGGGTTAGATACAGAGTTAAGCTCCCTCGACACTGTCCCATCAAACACTCCCAGGGCAAGTACAGCACGGGTTAGATACAGAGTTAAGCTCCCTCTACACTGTCCCATCAAACACTCCCAGGGCAAGTACAGCACGGGTTAGATACAGGGTAAAGCTCCCTCTACACTGTTCCATTAAACACTCCCAGGACAGGTACAGCACGGGTTAGATACAGAGTTAAGCTCCCTCTACACTGTCCCATCAAACACTCCCAGGGCAAGTACAGCACGGGTTAGATACAGAGTTAAGCTCCCTCTACACTGTCCCATCAAACACTCCCAGGGCAAGTACAGCACGGGTTAGATACAGAGTTAAGCTCCCTCTGCACTGTCCCATCAAACACTCCCAGGGCAAGTACAGCACGGGTTAGAGACAGAGTTAAGCTCCCTCTACACTGTCCCATCAAACACTCCCAGGGCAAGTACAGCACGGGTTAGATACAGAGTTAAGCTCCCTCTACACTGTCCCATCAAACACTCCCAGGGCAGGTACAGCACGGGGTTAGATACAGAGTAAAGCTCCCTCTACACTGTCCCATCAAACACTCCCAGGGCAGGTACAGCACGGGGTTAGATACAGAGTAAAGCTCCCTCTACACTGTCCCATCAAACACTCCCAGGGCAGGTACAGCACGGGGTTAGATACAGAGTAAATCTCCCTCTACACTGTCCCATCAAACACTCCCAGGGCAGGTACAGCACGGGTTAGATACAGAGTAAAGCTCCCTCTACACTGTCCCATCAAACACTCCCAGGGCAGGTACAGCACGGGTTAGATACAGAGTAAAGCTCCCTCTACACTGTCCCATCAAACACTCCCAGGGCAGGTACAGCACGGGTTAGATACAGAGTTAAGCTCCCTGTACACTGTCCCATCAAACACTCCCAGGGCAAGTACAGCACGGGTTAGATACAGAGTTAAGCTCCCTCTACACTGTCCCATCAAACACTCCCAGGGCAAGTACTGCACGGGTTAGATACAGAGTTAAGCTCCCTCTACACTGTCCCATCAAACACTCCCAGGGCAGGTACAGCACGGGGTTAGATACAGAGTAAAGCTCCCTCTACACTGTCCCATCAAACACTCCCAGGGCAGGTACAGCACGGGGTTAGATACAGAGTAAAGCTCCCTCTACACTGTCCCATCAAACACTCCCAGGGCAGGTACAGCACGGGGTTAGATACAGAGTAAAGCTCCCTCTACACTGTCCCATCAAACACTCCCAGGGCAGGTACAGCACGGGGTTAGATACAGAGTAAATCTCCCTCTACACTGTCCCATCAAACACTCCCAGGGCAGGTACAGCACGGGTTAGATACAGAGTAAAGCTCCCTCTACACTGTCGCATCAAACACACCCAGGGCAGCTACAGCACGGGTTAGATACAGAGTAAAGCTCCCTCTACACTGTCCCATCAAACACTCCCAGGGCAGGTACAGCACGGGTTAGATACAGAGTAAAGCTCCCTCTACATTGCCCCATCAAATACTCCCAGGGCAGGTACAGCACGGGTTAGATACAGAGTAAAGCTCCTTCTACACTGTCCCATCAAACACTCCCAGGGCAGGTACAGCACGGGTTAGATACAGAGTTAAGCTCCCTGTACACTGTTCCAATGAAACACTCCCAGGGCAAGTACAGCACGGGTTAGATACAGAGTTAAGCTCCCTCTACACTGTCCCATCAAACACTCCCAGGGCAAGTACAGCACGGGTTAGATACAGAGTTAAGCTCCCTCTACACTGTCCCATCAAACACTCCCAGGGCAGGTACAGCACGGGGTTAGATACAGAGTAAAGCTCCCTCTACACTGTCCCATCAAACACTCCCAGGGCAGGTGCAGCACGGGGTTAGATACAGAGTAAAGCTCCCTCTACACTGTCCCATCAAACACTCCCAGGGCAGGTACAGCACGGGGTTAGATACAGAGTAAAGCTCCCTCTGCACTGTCCCATCAAACACTCCCAGGGCAGGTACAGCACGGGGTTAGATACAGAGTAAATCTCCCTCTACACTGTCCCATCAAACACTCCCAGGGCAGGTACAGCACGGGTTAGATACAGAGTAAAGCTCCCTCTACACTGTCGCATCAAACACACCCAGGGCAGCTACAGCACGGGTTAGATACAGAGTAAAGCTCCCTCTACACTGTCCCATCAAACACTCCCAGGGCAGGTACAGCACGGGTTAGATACAGAGTAAAGCTCTCTCTACACTGTCCCATCAAACACTCCCAGGGCAGGTACAGCACGGGTTAGATGCAGAGTAAAGCTCCCTCTACACTGTCCCATCAAACACTCCCAGGGCAGGTACAGCACGGGTTAGATACAGAGTAAAGCTCCCTCTACATTGCCCCATCAAATACTCCCAGGGCAGGTACAGCACGGGTTAGATACAGAGTAAAGCTCCCTCTACACTGTCCCATCAAACTCTCCCAGGGCAGGTACAGCACGGGTTAGATACAGTGTAAAGCTCCCTCTACATTGTCCCATCAAACACTCCCAGGGCAGGTACAGCACGGGTTAGATACAGAGTAAAGCTCCTTCTACACTGTCCCATCAAACACTCCCAGGGCAGGTACAGCACGGGTTAGATACAGAGTAAAGCTCCCTCTGCACTGTCCCATCAAACACTCCCAGGGCAGGTACAGCACGGGTTAGATACAGAGTAAAGCTCCTTCTACACTGTCCCATCAAACACTCCCAGGGCAGGTACAGCACAGGTTAGATACAGAGTAAAGCTCCCTTTACACTGTCCCATCAAACACTCCCAGGGCAGGTACAGCACGGGTTAGATACAGAGTAAAGCTCCCTCTACACTGGCCCATCAAACACTCCCAGGGCAGGTACAGCACGGGTTAGGTACAGAGTAAAGCTCCCTCTACACTGTCCCATCAAACACTCCCAGGACAGGTACAGCACGGGTTAGATACAGAGTAAAGCTCCCTCTACACTGTGCCATCAAACACTCCCAGGGCAGGTACAGCACGGGGTTAGATACAGAGTAAAGCTCCCTCTACACTGTGCCATCAAACACTCCCAGGGCAGGTACAGCACGGGTTAGATACAGCGTAAAGCCCCCTCTACACTGTCCCATCAAACACTCCCAGGGCAAGTACAGCACGGGTTAGGTACAGAGTAAAGCTCCCTCTACACTGTCCCATCAAACACTCCCAGGGCAGGTACAGCACGGGTCAGATACAGAGTAAAGCTCCTTCTACACTGTCCCATCAAACACTCCCAGGGCAGGTACAGCACAGGTTAGATACAGAGTAAAGCTCCCTCTACAATGTCCCATCAAACACTCCCAGGGCAGGTACAGCATGAGTTAGATACAGAGTAAAGCTCCCTCTACAATGTCCCATCAAACACTGCCAGGGCAGGTACAGCACGGGTTAGATACAGAGTAAAGCTCCCTCTACACTGTCCCATTAAACACTCCCAGGACAGGTACAGCACGGGTTAGATACAGAGTAAAGCTCCCTCTACACTGTCCCATCAAACACTCCCAGGGCAGGTACAGCACGGGTTAGATACAGGGTAAAGCTCCCTCCACACTGTTCCATTAAACACTCCCAGGACAGGTACAGCACGGGTTAGATACAGAGTTAAGCTCCCTCGACACTGTCCCATCAAACACTCCCAGGGCAAGTACAGCACGGGTTAGATACAGAGTTAAGCTCCCTCTACACTGTCCCATCAAACACTCCCAGGGCAAGTACAGCACGGGTTAGATACAGAGTTAAGCTCCCTCTGCACTGTCCCATCAAACACTCCCAGGGCAAGTACAGCACGGGTTAGATACAGAGTTAAGCTCCCTCTACACTGTCCCATCAAACACTCCCAGGGCAGGTACAGCACGGGTTAGATACAGGGTAAAGCTCCCTCTACACTGTTCCATTAAACACTCCCAGGACAGGTACAGCACGGGTTAGATACAGAGTTAAGCTCCCTCGACACTGTCCCATCAAACACTCCCAGGGCAAGTACAGCACGGGTTAGATACAGAGTTAAGCTCCCTCTACACTGTCCCATCAAACACTCCCAGGGCAAGTACAGCACGGGTTAGATACAGGGTAAAGCTCCCTCTACACTGTTCCATTAAACACTCCCAGGACAGGTACAGCACGGGTTAGATACAGAGTTAAGCTCCCTCTACACTGTCCCATCAAACACTCCCAGGGCAAGTACAGCACGGGTTAGATACAGAGTTAAGCTCCCTCTACACTGTCCCATCAAACACTCCCAGGGCAAGTACAGCACGGGTTAGATACAGAGTTAAGCTCCCTCTGCACTGTCCCATCAAACACTCCCAGGGCAAGTACAGCACGGGTTAGAGACAGAGTTAAGCTCCCTCTACACTGTCCCATCAAACACTCCCAGGGCAAGTACAGCACGGGTTAGATACAGAGTTAAGCTCCCTCTACACTGTCCCATCAAACACTCCCAGGGCAGGTACAGCACGGGGTTAGATACAGAGTAAAGCTCCCTCTACACTGTCCCATCAAACACTCCCAGGGCAGGTACAGCACGGGGTTAGATACAGAGTAAAGCTCCCTCTACACTGTCCCATCAAACACTCCCAGGGCAGGTACAGCACGGGGTTAGATACAGAGTAAATCTCCCTCTACACTGTCCCATCAAACACTCCCAGGGCAGGTACAGCACGGGTTAGATACAGAGTAAAGCTCCCTCTACACTGTCCCATCAAACACTCCCAGGGCAGGTACAGCACGGGTTAGATACAGAGTAAAGCTCCCTCTACACTGTCCCATCAAACACTCCCAGGGCAGGTACAGCACGGGTTAGATACAGAGTTAAGCTCCCTGTACACTGTCCCATCAAACACTCCCAGGGCAAGTACAGCACAGGTTAGATACAGAGTTAAGCTCCCTCTACACTGTCCCATCAAACACTCCCAGGGCAAGTACTGCACGGGTTAGATACAGAGTTAAGCTCCCTCTACACTGTCCCATCAAACACTCCCAGGGCAGGTACAGCACGGGGTTAGATACAGAGTAAAGCTCCCTCTACACTGTCCCATCAAACACTCCCAGGGCAGGTACAGCACGGGGTTAGATACAGAGTAAAGCTCCCTCTACACTGTCCCATCAAACACTCCCAGGGCAGGTACAGCACGGGGTTAGATACAGAGTAAAGCTCCCTCTACACTGTCCCATCAAACACTCCCAGGGCAGGTACAGCACGGGGTTAGATACAGAGTAAATCTCCCTCTACACTGTCCCATCAAACACTCCCAGGGCAGGTACAGCACGGGTTAGATACAGAGTAAAGCTCCCTCTACACTGTCGCATCAAACACACCCAGGGCAGCTACAGCACGGGTTAGATACAGAGTAAAGCTCCCTCTACACTGTCCCATCAAACACTCCCAGGGCAGGTACAGCACGGGTTAGATACAGAGTAAAGCTCTCTCTACACTGTCCCATCAAACACTCCCAGGGCAGGTACAGCACGGGTTAGATGCAGAGTAAAGCTCCCTCTACACTGTCCCATCAAACACTCCCAGGGCAGGTACAGCACGGGTTAGATACAGAGTAAAGCTCCCTCTACATTGCCCCATCAAATACTCCCAGGGCAGGTACAGCACGGGTTAGATACAGAGTAAAGCTCCTTCTACACTGTCCCATCAAACACTCCCAGGGCAGGTACAGCACGGGTTAGATACAGAGTTAAGCTCCCTGTACACTGTCCCATCAAACACTCCCAGGGCAAGTACAGCACGGGTTAGATACAGAGTTAAGCTCCCTCTACACTGTCCCATCAAACACTCCCAGGGCAAGTACAGCACGGGTTAGATACAGAGTTAAGCTCCCTCTACACTGTCCCATCAAACACTCCCAGGGCAGGTACAGCACGGGGTTAGATACAGAGTAAAGCTCCCTCTACACTGTCCCATCAAACACTCCCAGGGCAGGTGCAGCACGGGGTTAGATACAGAGTAAAGCTCCCTCTACACTGTCCCATCAAACACTCCCAGGGCAGGTACAGCACGGGGTTAGATACAGAGTAAAGCTCCCTCTGCACTGTCCCATCAAACACTCCCAGGGCAGGTACAGCACGGGGTTAGATACAGAGTAAATCTCCCTCTACACTGTCCCATCAAACACTCCCAGGGCAGGTACAGCACGGGTTAGATACAGAGTAAAGCTCCCTCTACACTGTCGCATCAAACACACCCAGGGCAGCTACAGCACGGGTTAGATACAGAGTAAAGCTCCCTCTACACTGTCCCATCAAACACTCCCAGGGCAGGTACAGCACGGGTTAGATACAGAGTAAAGCTCTCTCTACACTGTCCCATCAAACACTCCCAGGGCAGGTACAGCACGGGTTAGATGCAGAGTAAAGCTCCCTCTACACTGTCCCATCAAACACTCCCAGGGCAGGTACAGCACGGGTTAGATACAGAGTAAAGCTCCCTCTACATTGCCCCATCAAATACTCCCAGGGCAGGTACAGCACGGGTTAGATACAGAGTAAAGCTCCCTCTACACTGTCCCATCAAACTCTCCCAGGGCAGGTACAGCACGGGTTAGATACAGTGTAAAGCTCCCTCTACATTGTCCCATCAAACACTCCCAGGGCAGGTACAGCACGGGTTAGATACAGAGTAAAGCTCCTTCTACACTGTCCCATCAAACACTCCCAGGGCAGGTACAGCACGGGTTAGATACAGAGTAAAGCTCCCTCTGCACTGTCCCATCAAACACTCCCAGGGCAGGTACAGCACGGGTTAGATACAGAGTAAAGCTCCTTCTACACTGTCCCATCAAACACTCCCAGGGCAGGTACAGCACAGGTTAGATACAGAGTAAAGCTCCCTTTACACTGTCCCATCAAACACTCCCAGGGCAGGTACAGCACGGGTTAGATACAGAGTAAAGCTCCCTCTACACTGGCCCATCAAACACTCCCAGGGCAGGTACAGCACGGGTTAGGTACAGAGTAAAGCTCCCTCTACACTGTCCCATCAAACACTCCCAGGACAGGTACAGCACGGGTTAGATACAGAGTAAAGCTCCCTCTACACTGTGCCATCAAACACTCCCAGGGCAGGTACAGCACGGGGTTAGATACAGAGTAAAGCTCCCTCTACACTGTGCCATCAAACACTCCCAGGGCAGGTACAGCACGGGTTAGATACAGCGTAAAGCCCCCTCTACACTGTCCCATCAAACACTCCCAGGGCAAGTACAGCACGGGTTAGGTACAGAGTAAAGCTCCCTCTACACTGTCCCATCAAACACTCCCAGGGCAGGTACAGCACGGGTCAGATACAGAGTAAAGCTCCTTCTACACTGTCCCATCAAACACTCCCAGGGCAGGTACAGCACAGGTTAGATACAGAGTAAAGCTCCCTCTACAATGTCCCATCAAACACTCCCAGGGCAGGTACAGCATGAGTTAGATACAGAGTAAAGCTCCCTCTACAATGTCCCATCAAACACTGCCAGGGCAGGTACAGCACGGGTTAGATACAGAGTAAAGCTCCCTCTACACTGTCCCATTAAACACTCCCAGGACAGGTACAGCACGGGTTAGATACAGAGTAAAGCTCCCTCTACACTGTCCCATCAAACACTCCCAGGGCAGGTACAGCACGGGTTAGATACAGGGTAAAGCTCCCTCCACACTGTTCCATTAAACACTCCCAGGACAGGTACAGCACGGGTTAGATACAGAGTTAAGCTCCCTCGACACTGTCCCATCAAACACTCCCAGGGCAAGTACAGCACGGGTTAGATACAGAGTTAAGCTCCCTCTACACTGTCCCATCAAACACTCCCAGGGCAAGTACAGCACGGGTTAGATACAGAGTTAAGCTCCCTCTGCACTGTCCCATCAAACACTCCCAGGGCAAGTACAGCACGGGTTAGATACAGAGTTAAGCTCCCTCTACACTGTCCCATCAAACACTCCCAGGGCAGGTACAGCACGGGTTAGATACAGGGTAAAGCTCCCTCTACACTGTTCCATTAAACACTCCCAGGACAGGTACAGCACGGGTTAGATACAGAGTTAAGCTCCCTCGACACTGTCCCATCAAACACTCCCAGGGCAAGTACAGCACGGGTTAGATACAGAGTTAAGCTCCCTCTACACTGTCCCATCAAACACTCCCAGGGCAAGTACAGCACGGGTTAGATACAGGGTAAAGCTCCCTCTACACTGTTCCATTAAACACTCCCAGGACAGGTACAGCACGGGTTAGATACAGAGTTAAGCTCCCTCTACACTGTCCCATCAAACACTCCCAGGGCAAGTACAGCACGGGTTAGATACAGAGTTAAGCTCCCTCTACACTGTCCCATCAAACACTCCCAGGGCAAGTACAGCACGGGTTAGATACAGAGTTAAGCTCCCTCTGCACTGTCCCATCAAACACTCCCAGGGCAAGTACAGCACGGGTTAGAGACAGAGTTAAGCTCCCTCTACACTGTCCCATCAAACACTCCCAGGGCAAGTACAGCACGGGTTAGATACAGAGTTAAGCTCCCTCTACACTGTCCCATCAAACACTCCCAGGGCAGGTACAGCACGGGGTTAGATACAGAGTAAAGCTCCCTCTACACTGTCCCATCAAACACTCCCAGGGCAGGTACAGCACGGGGTTAGATACAGAGTAAAGCTCCCTCTACACTGTCCCATCAAACACTCCCAGGGCAGGTACAGCACGGGGTTAGATACAGAGTAAATCTCCCTCTACACTGTCCCATCAAACACTCCCAGGGCAGGTACAGCACGGGTTAGATACAGAGTAAAGCTCCCTCTACACTGTCCCATCAAACACTCCCAGGGCAGGTACAGCACGGGTTAGATACAGAGTAAAGCTCCCTCTACACTGTCCCATCAAACACTCCCAGGGCAGGTACAGCACGGGTTAGATACAGAGTTAAGCTCCCTGTACACTGTCCCATCAAACACTCCCAGGGCAAGTACAGCACAGGTTAGATACAGAGTTAAGCTCCCTCTACACTGTCCCATCAAACACTCCCAGGGCAAGTACTGCACGGGTTAGATACAGAGTTAAGCTCCCTCTACACTGTCCCATCAAACACTCCCAGGGCAGGTACAGCACGGGGTTAGATACAGAGTAAAGCTCCCTCTACACTGTCCCATCAAACACTCCCAGGGCAGGTACAGCACGGGGTTAGATACAGAGTAAAGCTCCCTCTACACTGTCCCATCAAACACTCCCAGGGCAGGTACAGCACGGGGTTAGATACAGAGTAAAGCTCCCTCTACACTGTCCCATCAAACACTCCCAGGGCAGGTACAGCACGGGGTTAGATACAGAGTAAATCTCCCTCTACACTGTCCCATCAAACACTCCCAGGGCAGGTACAGCACGGGTTAGATACAGAGTAAAGCTCCCTCTACACTGTCGCATCAAACACACCCAGGGCAGCTACAGCACGGGTTAGATACAGAGTAAAGCTCCCTCTACACTGTCCCATCAAACACTCCCAGGGCAGGTACAGCACGGGTTAGATACAGAGTAAAGCTCTCTCTACACTGTCCCATCAAACACTCCCAGGGCAGGTACAGCACGGGTTAGATGCAGAGTAAAGCTCCCTCTACACTGTCCCATCAAACACTCCCAGGGCAGGTACAGCACGGGTTAGATACAGAGTAAAGCTCCCTCTACATTGCCCCATCAAATACTCCCAGGGCAGGTACAGCACGGGTTAGATACAGAGTAAAGCTCCTTCTACACTGTCCCATCAAACACTCCCAGGGCAGGTACAGCACGGGTTAGATACAGAGTTAAGCTCCCTGTACACTGTCCCATCAAACACTCCCAGGGCAAGTACAGCACGGGTTAGATACAGAGTTAAGCTCCCTCTACACTGTCCCATCAAACACTCCCAGGGCAAGTACAGCACGGGTTAGATACAGAGTTAAGCTCCCTCTACACTGTCCCATCAAACACTCCCAGGGCAGGTACAGCACGGGGTTAGATACAGAGTAAAGCTCCCTCTACACTGTCCCATCAAACACTCCCAGGGCAGGTACAGCACGGGGTTAGATACAGAGTAAAGCTCCCTCTACACTGTCCCATCAAACACTCCCAGGGCAGGTACAGCACGGGGTTAGATACAGAGTAAAGCTCCCTCTACACTGTCCCATCAAACACTCCCAGGGCAGGTACAGCACGGGGTTAGATACAGAGTAAAGCTCCCTCTACACTGTCCCATCAAACACTCCCAGGGCAGGTACAGCACGGGGTTAGATACAGAGTAAAGCTCCCTCTACACTGTCCCATCAAACACTCCCAGGGCAGGTACAGCACGGGGTTAGATACAGAGTAAATCTCCCTCTACACTGTCCCATCAAACACTCCCAGGGCAGGTACAGCACGGGTTAGATACAGAGTAAAGCTCCCTCTACACTGTCCCATCAAACACTCCCAGGGCAGGTACAGCACGGGTTAGATACAGAGTAAAGCTCCCTCTACACTGTCCCATCAAACACTCCCAGGGCAGGTACAGCGCGGGTTAGATACAGAGTTAAGCTCCCTGTACACTGTCCCATCAAACACTCCCAGGGCAAGTACAGCACGGGTTAGATACAGAGTTAAGCTCCCTCTACACTGTCCCATCAAACACTCCCAGGGCAAGTACTGCACGGGTTAGATACAGAGTTAAGCTCCCTCTACACTGTCCCATCAAACACTCCCAGGGCAGGTACAGCACGGGGTTAGATACAGAGTAAAGCTCCCTCTACACTGTCCCATCAAACACTCCCAGGGCAGGTACAGCACGGGGTTAGATACAGAGTAAAGCTCCCTCTACACTGTCCCATCAAACACTCCCAGGGCAGGTACAGCACGGGGTTAGATACAGAGTAAAGCTCCCTCTACACTGTCCCATCAAACACTCCCAGGGCAGGTACAGCACGGGGTTAGATACAGAGTAAATCTCCCTCTACACTGTCCCATCAAACACTCCCAGGGCAGGTACAGCACGGGTTAGATACAGAGTAAAGCTCCCTCTACACTGTCGCATCAAACACACCCAGGGCAGCTACAGCACGGGTTAGATACAGAGTAAAGCTCCCTCTACACTGTCCCATCAAACACTCCCAGGGCAGGTACAGCACGGGTTAGATACAGAGTAAAGCTCTCTCTACACTGTCCCATCAAACACTCCCAGGGCAGGTACAGCACGGGTTAGATGCAGAGTAAAGCTCCCTCTACACTGTCCCATCAAACACTCCCAGGGCAGGTACAGCACGGGTTAGATACAGAGTAAAGCTCCCTCTACATTGCCCCATCAAATACTCCCAGGGCAGGTACAGCACGGGTTAGATACAGAGTAAAGCTCCTTCTACACTGTCCCATCAAACACTCCCAGGGCAGGTACAGCACGGGTTAGATACAGAGTTAAGCTCCCTGTACACTGTCCCATCAAACACTCCCAGGGCAAGTACAGCACGGGTTAGATACAGAGTTAAGCTCCCTCTACACTGTCCCATCAAACACTCCCAGGGCAAGTACAGCACGGGTTAGATACAGAGTTAAGCTCCCTCTACACTGTCCCATCAAACACTCCCAGGGCAGGTACAGCACGGGGTTAGATACAGAGTAAAGCTCCCTCTACACTGTCCCATCAAACACTCCCAGGGCAGGTACAGCACGGGGTTACATACAGAGTAAAGCTCCCTCTACACTGTCCCATCAAACACTCCCAGGGCAGGTACAGCACGGGGTTAGATACAGAGTAAAGCTCCCTCTACACTGTCCCATCAAACACTCCCAGGGCAGGTACAGCACGGGGTTAGATACAGAGTAAATCTCCCTCTACACTGTCCCATCAAACACTCCCAGGGCAGGTACAGCACGGGTTAGATACAGAGTAAAGCTCCCTCTACACTGTCGCATCAAACACACCCAGGGCAGCTACAGCACGGGTTAGATACAGAGTAAAGCTCCCTCTACACTGTCCCATCAAACACTCCCAGGGCAGGTACAGCACGGGTTAGATACAAAGTAAAGCTCTCTCTACACTGTCCCATCAAACACTCCCAGGGCAGGTACAGCACGGGTTAGATACAGAGTAAAGCTCCCTCTACATTGCCCCATCAAATACTCCCAGGGCAGGTACAGCACGGGTTAGATACAGAGTAAAGCTCCCTCTACACTGTCCCATCAAACTCTCCCAGGGCAGGTACAGCACGGGTTAGATACAGTGTAAAGCTCCCTCTACACTGTCCCATCAAACACTCCCAGGGCAGGTACAGCACGGGTTAGATACAGAGTAAAGCTCCTTCTACACTGTCCCATCAAACACTCCCAGGGCAGGTACAGCACGGGTTAGATACAGAGTAAAGCTCCCTCTACACTGTCCCATCATACACTCCCAGGGCAGGTACAGCACGGGTTAGATACAGAGTAAAGCTCCCTCTACACTGTCCCATCATACACTCCCAGGGCAGGTACAGCACGGGTTAGATAAAGAGTAAAGCTCCCTCTACACTGTCCCATTAAACACTCCCAGGGCAGGTACAGCACGGGTTAGATACAGAGTAAAGCTCCCTCTACACTGTCCCATCATACACTCCCAGGGCAGGTACAGCACGGGTTAGATACAGAGTAAAGCTCCCTCTACACTGTCCCATCAAACACTCCCAGGGCAGGTACAGCACGGGTTAGATACAGAGTAAAGCTCCCCCTACACTGTCCCATCAAACACTCCCAGGGCAGGTACAGCATGGGTTAGATACAGAGTAAAGCTCCCTCTACACTGTCCCATCAAACACTCCCAGGGCAGGTGCAGCACGGGTTAGATACAGAGTAAAGCTCCCTCTACACTGTCCCATCAAACACTCCCAGGACAGGTACAGCACGGGTTGATACAGAGTAAAGCTCCCTCTACACTGTCCCATCAAACACTCCCAGGGCAGGTACAGCACGGGTTAGATACAGAGTAAAGCTCCCTCTACACTGTCCCATCAAACACTCCCAGGACAGGTACAGCACGGGTTAGATACAGAGTAAAGCTCCCTCTACACTGTCCCATCAAACACTCCCAGGGCAGGTACAGCACGGGTTAGATACAGAGTAAAGCTCCCCCTACACTGTCCCATCAAACACTCCCAGGGCAGGTACAGCACGGGTTAGATACAGAGTAAAGCTCCTTCTACACTGTCCCATCAAACACTCCCAGGGCAGGTACAGCATGGGTTAGATACAGAGTAAAGCTCCCTCTACACTGTCCCATCAAACACTCCCAGGGCAGGTACAGCACGGGTTAGATACAGAGTAAAGCTCCCTCTACACTGTCCCATCAAACACTCCCAGGGCAGGTGCAGCATGGGTTAGATACAGAGTAAAGCTCCCTCTGCACTGTCCCATCAAACACTCCCAGGGCAGGTACAGCACGGGTTAGATACAGAGTAAAGCTCCCTCTACACTGTCCCATCAAACTCTCCCAGGGCAGGTACAGCACGGGTTAGATACAGAGTAAAGCTCCCTCTACACTGTCCCATTAAACACTCCCAGGGCAGGTACAGCACGGGTTAGATACAGAGTAAAGCTCCCTCTACACTGTCCCATCATACACTCCCAGGGCAGGTACAGCACGGGTTAGATACAGAGTAAAGCTCCCTCTACACTGTCCCATCAAACACTCCCAGGGCAGGTACAGCACCGGTTAGATACAGAGTAAAGCTCCCCCTACACTGTCCCATCAAACACTCCCAGGGCAGGTACAGCATGGGTTAGATACAGAGTAAAGCTCCCTCTACACTGTCCCATCAAACACTCCCAGGGCAGGTGCAGCACGGGTTAGATACAGAGTAAAGCTCCCTCTACACTGTCCCATCAAACACTCCCAGGACAGGTACAGCACGGGTTAGATACAGAGTAAAGCTCCCTCTACACTGTCCCATCAAACACTCCCAGGGCAGGTACAGCACGGGTTAGATACAGAGTAAAGCTCCCTCTACACTGTCCCATCAAACACTCCCAGGTCAGGTACAGCACGGGTTAGATACAGAGTAAAGCTCCCCCTACACTGTCCCATCAAACACTCCCAGGGCAGGTACAGCATGGGTTAGATACAGAGTAAAGCTCCCTCTACACTGTCCCATCAAACACTCCCAGGGCAGGTGCAGCACGGGTTAGATACAGAGTAAAGCTCCCTCTACACTGTCCCATCAAACACTCCCAGGACAGGTACAGCACGGGTTAGATACAGAGTAAAGCTCCCTCTACATTGCCCCATCAAATACTCCCAGGGCAGGTACAGCACGGGTTAGACACAGAGTAAAGCTCCCTCTAAACTGTCCCATCAAACTCTCCCAGGGCAGGTACAGCACGGGTTAGATACAGTGTAAAGCTCCCTCTACACTGTCCCATCAAACACTCCCAGGGCAGGTACAGCACGGGTTAGATACAGAGTAAAGCTCCTTCTACACTGTCCCATCAAACACTCCCAGGGCAGGTGCAGCACGGGTTAGATACAGAGTAAAGCTCCCTCTGCACTGTCCCATCAAACACTCCCAGGGCAGGTACAGCACGGGTTAGATACAGAGTAAAGCTCCTTCTACACTGTCCCATCAAACACTCCCAGGGCAGGTACAGCACGGGTTAGATACAGAGTAAAGCTCCCTCTACACTGTCCCATCAAACACTCCCAGGGCAGGTACAGCACGGGTTAGATACAGAGTAAAGCTCCCTCTACACTGTCCCATCAAACACTCCCAGGGCAGGTGCAGCATGGGTTAGATACAGAGTAAAGCTCCCTCTGCACTGTCCCATCAAACACTCCCAGGGCAGGTACAGCACGGGTTAGATACAGAGTAAAGCTCCCTCTACACTGTCCCATCAAACTCTCCCAGGGCAGGTACAGCACGGGTTAGATACAAAGTAAAGCTCCCTCTACACTGTCCCATCATACACTCCCAGGACAGGTACAGCACGGGTTAGATACAGAGTAAAGCTCCCTCTACACTGTCCCATCATACACTCCCAGGGCAGGTACAGCACGGGTTAGATACAGAGTAAAGCTCCCTCTACAATGTCCCATCAAACACTCCCAGGGCAGGTACAGCACGGGTTAGGTACAGAGTAAAGCTCCCTCTACAATGTCCCATCAAACACTCCCAGGGCAGGTACAGCACGGGTTAGTTACAGAGTAAAGCTCCCTCTACACTGTCCCATTAAACACTCCCAGGACAGGTACAGCACGGGTTAGATACAGAGTAAAGCTCCCTCGACACTGTCCCATCAAACACTCCCAGGGCAGGTGCAGCACGGGTTAGATACAGGGTAAAGCTCCCTCCACACTGTTCCATTAAACACTCCCAGGACAGGTACAGCACGGGTTAGATACAGAGTTAAGCTCCCTCGACACTGTCCCATCAAACACTCCCAGGGCAAGTACAGCACGGGTTAGATACAGAGTTAAGCTCCCTCTACACTGTCCCATCAAACACTCCCAGGGCAAGTACAGCACAGGATGGATACAGAGTTAAGCTCCCTCTACACTGTCCCATCAAACACTCCCAGGGCAAGTACAGCACGGGTTAGATATAGGGTAAAGCTCCCTCTACACTGTTCCATTAAACACTCCCAGGACAGGTACAGCACGGGTTAGATACAGAGTTAAGCTCCCTCTACACTGTCCCATCAAACACTCCCAGGGCAAGTACAGCACGGGTTAGATACAGAGTTAAGCTCCCTCTACACTGTCCCATCAAACACTCCCAGGGCAAGTACAGCACGGGTTAGATACAGAGTTAAGCTCCCTCTGCACTGTCCCATCAAACACTCCCAGGGCAAGTACAGCACGGGTTAGATACAGAGTTAAGCTCCCTCTACACTGTCCCATCAAACACTCCCAGGGCAAGTACAGCACGGGTTAGATACAGAGTTAAGCTCCCTCTACACTGTCCCATCAAACACTCCCAGGGCAGGTACAGCACGGGGTTAGATACAGAGTAAAGCTCCCTCTACACTGTCCCATCAAACACTCCCAGGGCAGGTGCAGCACGGGTTAGATACAGAGTAAAGCTCCCTCTACACTGTCCCATCAAACACTCCCAGGACAGGTACAGCACGGGTTAGATACAGAGTAAAGCTCCCTCTACACTGTCCCATCAAACACTCCCAGGACAGGTACAGCACGGGTTAGATACAGAGTTAAGCTCCCTCTACACTGTCCCATCATACACTCCCAGGGCAGGTACAGCACGGGTTAGATACAGAGTAAAGCTCCCTCTACACTGTCCCATTAAACACTCCCAGGGCAGGTACAGCACGGGTTAGATACAGAGTAAAGCTCCCTCGACACTGTCCCATCATACACTCCCAGGGCAGGTACAGCACGGGCTAGATACAGAGTTAAGCTCCCTCTACACTGTCCCATCAAACACTCCCAGGGCAGCTACAGCACGGGTTAGATACAGGGTAAAGCTCCCTCTACACTGTTCCATTAAACACTCCCAGGACAGGTACAGCACGGGTTAGATACAGAGTTAAGCTACCTCGACACTGTCCCATCAAACACTCCCAGGGCAAGTACAGCACGGGTTAGATACAGAGTTAAGCTCCCTCTACACTGTCCCATCAAACACTCCCAGGGCAAGTACAGCACGGGTTAGATACAGGGTAAAGCTCCCTCTACACTGTTCCATTAAACACTCCCAGGACAGGTACAGCACGGGTTAGATACAGAGTTAAGCTCCCTCTACACTGTCCCATCAAACATTCCCAGGGCAAGTACAGCACGGGTTAGATACAGAGTTAAGCTAACTCTACACTGTCCCATCAAACACTCCCAGGGCAGGTACAGCACGGGGTTAGATACAGAGCAAAGCTCCCTCTACACTGTCCCATCAAACACTCCCAGGGCAGGTACAGCACGGGGTTAGATACAGAGTAAAGCTCCCTCTACACTGTCCCATCAAACACTCCCAGGGCAGGTACAGCACGGGGTTAGATACAGAGTAAATCTCCCTCTACACTGTCCCATCAAACACTCCCAGGGCAGGTACAGCACGGGTTAGATACAGAGTAAAGCTCCCTCTACACTGTCCCATCAAACACTCTCAGGGCAGGTACAGCACGGGTTAGATACAGAGTAAAGCTCCCTCTACACTGTCCCATCAAACACTCCCAGGGCAGGTACAGCACGGGTTAGATACAGAGTTAATCTCCCTGTACACTGTTCCATCAAACACTCCCAGGGCAAGTACAGCACGGGTTAGATACAGAGTTAAGCTCCCTCTACACTGTCCCATCAAAAACTCCCAGGGCAAGTACAGCACGGGTTAGATACAGAGTTAAGCTCCCTCTACACTGTCCCATCAAACACTCCCAGGGCAGGTACAGCACGGGGTTAGATACAGAGTAAAGCTCCCTCTACACTGTCCCATCAAACACTCCCAGGGCAGGTACAGCCCAGGGTTAGATACAGAGTAAAGCTCCCTCTACACTGTCCCATCAAACACTCCCAGGGCAGGTACAGCACGGGGTGAGATACAGAGTAAATCTCCCTCTACACTGTCCCATCAAACACTCCCAGGGCAGGTACAGCACGGGTTAGATACAGAGTAAAGCTCTCTCTACACTGTCCCATCAAAAACTCCCAGGGCAGGTACAGCACGGGTTAGATGCAGAGTAAAGCTCCCTCTGCACTGTCCCATCAAACACTCCCAGGGCAGGTACAGCACGGGTTAGATACAGAGTAAAGCTCCCTCTACATTGCGCCATCAAATACTCCCAGGGCAGGTACAGCACGGGTTAGATACAGAGTAAAGCTCCCTCTACACTGTCCCATCAAACTCTCCCAGGGCAGGTACAGCACGGGTTAGATACAGTGTAAAGCTCCCTCTACACTGTCCCATCAAACACTCCCAGGGCAGGTACAGCACGGGTTAGATAGAGAGTAAAGCTCCTTCTACACTGTCCCATCAAACACTCCCAGGGCAGGTACAGCACGGGTTATATACAGAGTAAAGCTCCCTCTGCACTGTCCCATCAAACACTCCCAGGGCAGGTACAGCACGGGTTAGATACAGAGTAAAGCTCCTTCTACACTGTCCCATCAAACACTCCCAGGGCAGGTATAGCACGGGTTAGATACAGAGTAAAGCTCCCTCTACACTGTCCCATCAAACACTCCCAGGGCAGGTACAGCACGGGTTAGATACAGAGTAAAGCTCCCTCTACACTGTCCCATCAAACACTCCCAGGGCAGGTGCAGCATGGGTTAGATACAGAGTAAAGCTCCCTCTACACTGTCCCATCAAACACTCCCAGGGCAGGTACAGCACGGGTTAGATACAGAGTAAAGCTCCCTCTACACTGTCCCATCAAACTCTCCCAGGGCAGGTACAGCACGGGTTAGATACAGAGTAAAGCTCCCTCTACACTGTCCCATCATACACTCCCAGGACAGGTACAGCACGGGTTAGATACAGAGTAAAGCTCCCTCTACACTGTCCCATCATACACTCCCAGGGCAGGTACAGCACGGGTTAGATACAGAGTAAAGCTCCCTCTACACTGTCCCATTAAACACTCCCAGGGCAGGTACAGCACGGGTTAGATACAGAGTAAAGCTCCCTCTACACTGTCCCATCAAACACTCCCAGGGCAGGTACAGCACGGGTTGGATACAGAGTAAAGCTCCCCCTACACTGTCCCATCAAACACTCCCAGGGCAGGTACAGCACAGGTTAGATACAGAGTAAAGCTCCCTCTACACTGTCCCATCAAACACTCCCAGGGCAGGTACAGCATGGGTTAGATACAGAGTAAAGCTCCCTCTACACTGTCCCATCAAACACTCCCAGGGCAGGTGCAGCACGGGTTAGATACAGAGTAAAGCTCCCTCTACACTGTCCCATCAAACACTCCCAGGACAGGTACAGCACGGGTTAGATACAGAGTAAAGCTCCCTCTACACTGTCCCATCAAACACTCCCAGGGCAGGTACAGCACGGGCTAGATACAGAGTAAAGCTCCCTCTACACTCTCCCATCAAACACTTCCAGGGCAGGTACAGCACGGGTTAGATACAGAGTAAAGCTCCCTCTACACTGTCCCATCAAACACTCCCAGGGCAGGTATAGCACGGGTTAGATAAAGAGTAAAGCTCCTTCTACACTGTCCCATCAAACACTCCCAGGGCAGGTACAGCACGGGTTAGATACAGAGTAAAGCTCCCTCTAGACTGTCCCATCAAACACTCCCAGGGCAGGTACAGCACGGGTTAGATACAGAGTAAAGCTCCTTCTATACTGTCCCATCAAACACTCCCAGGGCAGGTACAGCACGGGTTAGATACAGAGTAAAGCTCCCTCTACACTGTCCCATCAAACACTCCCAGGGCAGGTGCAGCATGGGTTAGATACAGAGTAAAGCTCCCTCTACACTGTCCCATCAAACACTCCCAGGGCAGGTACAGCACGGGTTAGATACAGAGTAAAGCTCCCTCTACACTGTCCCATCAAACTCTCCCAGGGCAGGTACAGCACGGGTTAGATACAGAGTAAAGCTCCCTCTACACTGTCCCATCATACACTCCAGGACAGGTACAGCACGGGTTAGATACAGAGTAAAGCTCCCTCTACACTGTCCCATCATACACTCCCAGGGCAGGTACAGCACGGGTTAGATACAGAGTAAAGCTCCCTCTACACTGTCCCATTAAACACTCCCAGGCAGGTACAGCACGGGTTAGATACAGAGTAAAGCTCCCTCTACACTGTCCCATCAAACACTCCCAGGACAGGTACAGCACGGGTTAGATACAGAGTAAAGCTCCCTCTACACTGTCCCATCAAACACTCCCAGGGCAGGTACAGCACGGGTTAGATACAGAGTAAAGCTCCCTCTACACTGGCCCATCAAACACTCGATTCATTCCCGGGGACTCTCTCGCAATCACACGAGACGAAAATAAATACAATGGCAAAATACTGCGGATGCTGGAAATCTGAAATATAAACAGAAAATGCTGGAAACACTCGTCAGGGCAGGCAGCATCCGTGGAGAGAGAAACAGAGTTAACGTTTCAGGTCGGTGACCCTTCGTCAGAACTGGAACAAGTTAGAGATGGAAGAGGTTTTAAGCAAGTGTCGGGGGGAGGAGGGGAGGAGAGAACTAAAGGGAAGGTCTGTGATAGTCTGGAAGGCAGGAGAGATTAAATGACAAAAGGGATGATGGGGCGAGGGGAAAGGAGATGGTAACGGGACAAGATTCAAAAGATGGGTCTGGAGGAGGTGTAAATGTCAACGGCAGAATGATCGACAGTCTGAAAAAAATGGGGGCAGAGGTTACGATCTGAAATTGTTGAACTCGATGTTGAGTCCGGAAGACTGTGAAATGCCTCAATGAAAGGTGAGGTGCTGTTCCTCGAGCTCAGGCTGGATACCTCTTGGAAACATAGAAATATAGAAAAATAGGAGCAGGAGTCGGCCATTCGGCCCCTCGAGCCTGCTCCGCCATTCAATATGATCATGGCTGATCCTCTATCTCAATACCATATTCCCGCTCTCTCCCCATACCCCTTCATGCCTTTTGTGTCTAGAAATCTATCGATCTCCTTCTTAAATATATTCAGTGACTTGGCCTCCACAGCCTTCTGTGGTAGAGAATTCCACAGGTTCACCACCCTCTGAGTGAAGAAATTCCTCCTCATCTCAGTCCTAAATGTCCTACCCCGTATCCTGAGACTGTGACCCCTGGTTCAACACCCCCCCAGCCAGGGGAAACATCCTCCCTGCATCCAGTCTGTGCAGCCCTGTCAGAATTTTATACGTTTCAATCAGATCCCCTCTCATGCTTCTAAACTCCAGTGAATACAGGCCTAGTCGACCCAATCTCTCCTCATATGACAGTCCTGCCATCCCAGGAATCAGTCTGGTGAACCTTCGCTGCACTCCCTCTATGGCAAGTATATCCTTTCTTAGGTAAGGAGACCAAAACTGCACACAGTACTCCAGGTGTGTTCTCACCAAGGCCCTGTATAACTGTAGTAAGACATCCTTGCTCCTGTACTCAAATCCTCTTGCAATGAAGGCCAACATACCGTTTGAGACAGTGTAAACCTCCCTCTACACTGCCCATCAAACACTCCCAGGGCAGGTACAGCACGGGTTAGATACAGAGTAAAGCTCCCTCTACACTGTCCCATCAAACACTCCCAGGGCAGGTACAGCACGGGTTAGATACAGAGTAAAGCTCCCTCTACACTGTCCCATCAAACACTCCCAGGGCAGGTACAGCACGGGATAGATACAGAGTAAAGCTCCCTATACACTGTCCCATCAAACACTCCCAGGGCAGGTACAGCACGGGTTAGATACAGAGTAAAGCTCCCTCTACACCAGGGCAGGTACAGCTCGGGTTAGATACAGAGTAAAGCTCCCTCTGCACTGTTCCATCAAACAATCCCAGGGCAGATGCATCACGGGTTAGATACAGCGTAAAACTCCCTCTACACTGTCCCATCAAACACTCCCAGGGCAGGTACAGCACGGGTTAGATACAGAGTAAAGCTCCCTCTACACTGTCGCATCAAACACTCCCAGGGCAGATACATCACGGGTTAGATACAGAGTAAAGCTCCCTCTACACTGTCGCATCAAACACTCCCATGGCAGGAACAGCACGGGTTAGATACAGAGTAAAGCTCCCTCTACACTGTCGCATCAAACACTCCCAGGGCAGATACAGCACGGGGTTAGATACAGAGTAAAGCTCCCTCTACACTGTCCCATCAAACACTCCCAGGGCAGGTACAGCACGGGTTAGATACAGAGTAAAGCTCCCTCTACACTGTCCCATCAAATACTCCCAGGGCAGGTACAGCACGGGTTAGATACAGAGTAAAGCTCCCTCTACACTGCCCATCAAACACTCCCAGGGCAGGTACAGCTCGGGTTAGATAAAGAGTAAAGCTCCCTCTACACTGTCCCATCAAACACTCCCAGGGCAGGTACAGCACGGGTTAGATACAGAGTAAAGCTCCCTCTACACTGTCCCATCAAACACTCCCAGGGCAGATACATCACGGGTTAGATACAGAGTAAAGCTCCCTCTACACTGTCGCATCAAACACTCCCAGGGCAGGAACAGCACGGGTTAGATACAGAGTAAAGCTCCCTCTACACTGTCGCATCAAACACTCCCAGGGCAGGTACAGCACAGGTTAGATACAGAGTAAAGCTCCCTCTACACTGTCCCATCAAACACTCCCAGGGCAGGTACAGCACGGGTTAGATACAGAGTAAAGCTCCCTCTACACTGTCCCCATCAAACACTCCCAGGGCAGGTACAGCACGGGTTAGATACAGAGTAAAGCTCCCTCTACACTTTCCCATCAAACACTCCCAGGGCAGGTACAGCACGGGTTAGATACAGAGTAAAGCTCCCTCTACACTGTCCCATCAAACACTCCCAGGGCAGGTACAGCACGGGTTAGATACAGAGTAAAGCTCCTTCTACACTGTCACATCAAACACTCCCAGGGCAGGTACATCACGGGTTAGATACAGCGTAAAACTCCCTCTACAGTGTCCCATCAAACGAGTCCGGCAGAGCAAAGCTCCATCAACACTGTCGAATCAAACAGGGGGAAACATCCTCCCTGCATCCAGTCTGTCTAGCCCGGTCAGAATTTTACACGCTTCAATGAGATCCCGTCTCATTCTTCTAAACTCTAGTGAGTACAGGCCTGGTCGACACAATTTGTCGACTCCTTCTCGGCCGGCACGGACAAGATGGGCCGAATGGCCTCCTCCTGTGCTGTCAATTTATATGATTCTTACATAAATACACCCCCCACCCTACACCGAACAGTCACAGTGAATTCTCAATCACCGCCAGCCAGTCAGAAATAAATCACACACAGCATGAGTAGCTGAAAGTCAATGCACCTCCAACTCGCCTCCCAAACCAGTTCCCAATCAATAAAACCACTGCTCATAATCACTGGCCAGATCACAGAGGTTTAACACACAGTAAGGAGGCAACTTTTCCTTCAAGTATTTCTCCAATTCCCCTTTTGAAAGTTACTATTGAATCTGCTCCCACCGCCCTTTCAGGCAGCGCGTTCCAGATCACAACTCGCTGCGTAAAAACAATTCTCCTCATCTCCCCCTCTGGTTCTTTTAGCGATTATCTTCAATCTGTGTCCTCTGGTTACCGACCCTCCTGCCACTGGAAAAAGTTTCTCCTTATTTACTCCATCAAAACCCCTCATGATTTTGAACACCTCGATCAAATCTCCCCTTAACCTTCTCTGCTCCAAGGAGAACAACCCCAGCTTCTCCAGTCTCTCCACATCACTGAAGTCCCTCATCCCTGGGACCATTCTGGTCAATCTCCCCTTAACCTTCTCTGCTCTAAGGAGAACAATCTCAGCTTCTCCAGTCTCTCCACATCACTGAAGTCTCACATCCCTGGGACCATTCTGGTCAATCTCCCCTTAACCTTCTCTGCTCTAAGGAGAACAACCCCAGCTTCTCCAGTCTCTCCACATCACTGAAGTCTCACATCCCTGGGACCATTCTGGTCAATCTCCCCTTAACCTTCTCTGCTCTGAGGAGAACAATCCCAGCTTCTCCAGTCTCTCCACATCACTGAAGTCTCACATCCCTGGGACCATTCTGGTCAATCTCCCCTTAACCTTCTCTGCTCTAAGGAGAACAACCCCAGCTTCTCCAATCTCTCCACATCACTGAAGTCCCTCATCCCTGGGACCATTCTGGTCAATCTCCCCTTAACCTTCTCTGCTCGAAGGAGAACAACCCCAGCTTCTCCAGTCTCTCCACATCACTGAAGTCTCACATCCCTGGGACCATTCTGGTCAATCTCCCCTTAACCTTCTCTGCTCGAAGGAGAACAATCCCAGCTTCTCCAGTCTCTCCACATCACTGAAGTCCCTCATCCCTGGGACCATTCCGGTCAATCTCCCCTTAACCTTCTCTGCTCTAAGGAGAACAATCCCAGCTTCTCCAGTCCATCCACATCACTGAAGTCCCTCATCCCTGGGACCATTCTGGTCAATCTCCCCTTAACCTTCTCTGCTCGAAGGAGAACAATCCCAGCTTCTCCAGTCTCTCCAGGTCACTGAAGTCCCTCATCCCTGGGACCATTCTGGTCAATCTCCTCCGCACCCTCTCCAAAGCCTTGATATCCTTCCTGAGGTGTGCAGTGACCAGAATTGGACACAATACTCCAGCTGGGGCCTAACCAGTGTTTTAGAAAGGGTTTAGTAATAACTGCCTGGCTTTTGTACTCTCTGGGGAGAATTGCCAGCCCTGGGGAGGCGGGACTGCCGGGAAAATGGCAGAAACTGGGAGCGGGTACCGACCCCGCTCCCAACCTGCCTCCGTGCCATCTTCCCGGGAGGCGGGGGTCCCCGAGCCGTGCAGAGACTCGTCTCCTCGAGGCGGGGAGGGGATTAGAGCCAATTAACTGCCTGTTAACAGGCAGTTTTGAGGCTTTTCCCCAATATACGCCTGCAATTGCGGGCTTCCCGACGGCTGCGAACATCGCCAGGGTCAGCGAGGCAAGCAGTGGGGCTGCGGGGGTGAGAGGGGTCGACTGTAGAGGTGAGTGTGTTTATCCAGCTTCCCCTTAAATGCATCTATACTATTTGCCTCGACAACTCCCTGTGGTAGCGAGTTCCCCATTCTCACCACTCTCTGGGGAAAGAAGTTTCTCCTGAATTCACTATTGGATTTATCAGTGACTATCTTATATTGATGGCCCCTAGTTCTGGTCTCCCCTGATGTGCCTCAATAATTCCGAGACTCGAAGTTAGCAGAACAAAAACAAGGCTTTTATTAACTTAGAAAGTAACACGTAAGAGAGAGAGATGTCTTCCTTCTGGAGACTGAGGCCAGACTGAAGCTCGCTTACAACCGGGGCCAGGTATGGGCGGAGCCCTACGCACAGCACATTCCAGCACATTCCAGTATACAATACAGCACATTCCAGTACACAATACAATGAGGTCTGGGGGAAGGGAAATGACACTGAAACCGATCTCAGTCACAGGCAGTGGTGAATGGAATATTTCATCACATTCACCCCTTCTATAGATTTAGTCTGTTCGGGGGTTTGATAGTCCTCTGCGACCGACGTGGCTGTTGCGGTGCCGCGGGTGTCGGCTGGGTGTCCCCGGTAGCCTCCTGGGTCTCTGCCGGGGGTGCCGCCAGGGTTGTTGGAGGGGTAGTTGGTGGGGGTGCCGTTGGTCGGTGTTCTTCCGGGGGTGATGAAAGAGTAGTGGGTGGGTAAGAGTTGCTGTGATCGTCGTTGCCGCTATTGCCGTGGTTGTTGTCGATGCCGGCTGGGGCGACGTCTTTTATGGACACGGTGTCCTCCCTTCCGTCGGCGTGCCGGACATATGCGTATTGGGGGTTGGCGTGGAGTAGGTGTACTGGCTCCACGAGAGGGTCCGTCTTGTGGCCCCTCACATGCCTTCGCACGAGTACCGGACCTGGGGTGGAGAGCCATGACGGCATGGATACGCCTGAGGTGGATTTCCGGGGAAAGACAAACATTCGTTCATGAGGCGTGGTATTAGTGGCCGTACACAATAGCGACCGTATCGAATGGAGCACATCCGAGAGGACTTCCTGCCAGCGGGAGATAGGGAGGCCCTTGGTCCTTAGAGCTAGAGTGACTGCTTTCCATACTGTTCCGTTCTCTCGCTCCACTTGGCCGTTACCCCGGGGGTTGTAGCTGGTGGTACGGCTCGTGGCGATCCCCTCGGACAGCATGTACTGGCGTAGCTCTTCACTCATGAAGGACGCCCCCCTATCCGTATGGATGTAGCTCGGCATACCGAACAGGCAGAACAGGCTGTTGAGGCATTTAATGACCGTGGCGCTGGTCATGTCTGGGCAGGGGAAGGCGAATGGGAACCGAGATTATTCGTCCACAATGTTCAGGAAGTAAACATTGCGGTCGACGGACGGGAGGGGGCCTTTGAAATCTAAGCTGAGCCGCTCAAAGGGCCGTGTAGCTTTGATTAAGTGGGCTCTATCTGGGCGGTAGAACCGAGGCTTGCACTCAGCGCAAGTGCGGCAGTTGCTGGTCAGGGACCGAACTTCCTCAATCGAGTAGGGTAAGTTACGGGACTTTATGAAGTGGAACAGCCGCGTGACCCCTGGGTGGCAGAGGTCGTTGTGGAGGGTCTGTAGCCGATCCCCGGTGGCGCTGGCACACATCCCTCGTGAGAGGGCGTCAGGGGATTCGTTAAGGGCCCCTGGCCGGTAAATGATGTCGTACTCGAAGGTGGAGAGCTCGATCCGCCACCTAAGAATCTTATCATTTTTAATCTTCCCCCTCTGTTTATTATTGAACATAAACACTACCGACCGCTGGTCGGTAAGTAGGGTGAAGCGTTTGCCGGCTAGGTAGTGGCGCCAGTGGCGCACTGCCTTCACGATGGCTTGGGCCTCCTTTTCCACGGAGGAGTGTCTGATCTCGGGCCCTTGGAGGGTCCTCGAGAAGAAAGCTACGGGCCGCCCCGCCTGGTTGAGGGTGGCCGCCAAGGCGAAGTCAGACGCATCACTTTCCACTTGAAATGGAGTGTTCTCATTCACTGCCTGTAGCGTGGCCTGCTCAATATCCTGCTTAATGCTTTTGAAGGTGGCGTGGGCCTCAGCAGAGAGCGGGAAAGAGGATGCTTTCAAGAGGGGGCGGGCTTTTTCAGAGTAGTTGGGGACCCATTGGGAATAATAAGAAAATAACCCCAGGCACCTTTTCAGGGCTTTGGGAGTGTTGGGCAGGGGCAGCTCCCGTAGGGGGCGCAATCGGTCGGGGTCTGGCCCGATTTCCCCATTCTGCACCACGCTGCCTAGTATGCAGAGGCGCGTGGTGTTGTAAACGCACTTGTCCTCGTTGTAGGTGAGGTTGAGATTTTGTGCGGTTTTCAGGAACCTCTCGAGGTTCGAGTCGTGATCCTGCTGGTTGTGACTGCAGATGGTGACGTTGTCGAGGTGGGGGAAGGTTGCCTGCAAGTGGTGGTCATCGACCATGCGGTCCATCTCCCTCTGGAAGACCGAGACCCCATTCGTCACCCCAAAGGGGACTCTGAGGAATTGGTAGAGGCGTCCGTTCGCCTCGAAGGCGGTGTACGGGCGGTCCTCTGGTCTGATAGGGAGCTGGTGGTACGCTGACTTGAGGTCGATGGTGGAGAACACCCGGTATTGGGCGATTTGGTTCACCATTTCTGATATGCGGGGTAGCGGGTAGGCGTCTAGTAGGGTGTACCTGTTGATCGTTTGACTATAGTCGATCACCATCCGTTTCTTCTCGCTACCCCTTACCACTACCGCTTGGGCGCGCCACGGGCTGTTGCTGCGTTCAATAATGCGCTCTTTCAGGAGCCTGTCTACCTCGGTCGCGATAAACCGCCTGTCCTCCCAGCTGTACCTCCTGCTTTTGGTCGCTATTGGCCGGCAGTTAGGGGTAAGGTTCGCGAATAGCGAAGGCAGCTTTACCTTCAGGGTAGCCAGACCGCACACTGTGAGGGGCGGCTGGGACCCACCGTACTTGAGCGTGATGCTTTGGTGGTTGCACTGGAAATCCAGGCCCAAGATCACGCTCGCACATAGGTTCTTCATGATTAATACTTTAAAATTATCATATACAGTTCCGTTAACGCACAGTTGTACCGTGCAGTAACCCAGAATGGTCGATGTCTGGGTTTTATCAGCCATAGAGATGGTACCCTGAGTAGGGACCACCTTTAGGGAGAGTTGTTGTGCCAGTTCTGGGTGGATAAAGCTCTCCGTGCTTCCACTGTCAATTAAGCATTTAACCCGGCACCCGTTTACCTCGATGTCCACCATTGATCTGGATAGCGGGTGCGGCCTGGTCTGGTCCACTGTGACCGATGCCACTGTAGGGCCCTGATCGATACAAGATGGCGTCCACGCTGTCTGCTCACAAGATGGCGGACCCCACGAGGTCGGGCAAGATGGCGTCCAAGATGGCCGCTCCCACGGCGCACACGCGGCGGTGGCGGGTTTTCCGGCGGTTGGTTTTCCGGCAGGGTTCCCTCTGCACACCTTCCCGAAGTGCCCCTTCTTACCGCACTTAAAGCAGGTGGTGCCTTTCGCCGGGCACAGGTTTCTGGTGTGCTTTGGCTGCCCGCAGAAGTAGCAGTTGGGTCCCTGACGCATCGCGGCTGTCGTAGGGCTTCTGGGGGGAGAGCGGGGCCCAGCCGGTGTCGGGCTGTCGGGCGGGGAAGATGCCTTCCAAGATGGCGGCGCCCTCGGTGCACACGTGGCGGCGTGGACGGCGCGGGCTGAAGAGTAGGCGTCTGAGTTTCTCTGGGCCACATCCAGGGATCGCGCGGTGTCCGCAGCCTGTTTCAGTTCCAACCCCGTTTTTCCCAGCAGTCTTTGCCGGATGTAAGTGGAGCTGAGGCCTGTGATGAAGGCATCGCGAACAAGCTCGTCAGTGTACACTGCGGCTTTTACATCTCGGCACTTGCAGTCTTTGCCAAGCATTTTCAGGGTGCTTAGGAACTCCTCCACCGATTCCCCAGGTCGCTGTGCGCGGGTAGCGAGCAGGTGCCTAGCATACACCTCATTCGTAGGCTGCTGGTAATGCGCCTTTAAGATGTCGCAGGCGTCTTGGATGAGGGGGTAAACCCGGTGGCTTACCCAATTCCGCAGAATTCCGAGTCTCATCCTCGCAGCGTCCGTAGCGTCTTTGACGGCTGCGGAATTGTCCAGGAAGAATTCCATACACTCAAACCAGTGTCCGAAGCGTGCTGATGCGTCTGGAGCATGTTGATCCAAATCCAAACGTTCGGGTTTCAGGAGTTGATCCATAGTGTTGAAAAATAAGTTAATAAAATTGATGTGCCTCAATAATTCCGAGACTCGAAGTTAGCAGAACAAAAACAAGGCTTTTATTAACTTAGAAAGTAACACGTAAGAGAGAGAGATGTCTTCCTTCTGGAGACTGAGGCCAGACTGAAGCTAGCTTACAAACGGGGCCAGGTATGGGCGGAGCCCTACACACAGCACATTCCAGCACATTCCAGTATACAATACAGCACATTCCAGTACACAATAAAATGAGGTCTGGGGGAAGGGAAATGACACTGAAACCGATCTCAGTCACAGGCAGTGGTGAATGGAATATTTCATCACATCCCCCACAAGTGGAAACATCTTCTCTACGTCTACCCTATCGAGCCCCTTCATAATCTTAAAGACCTCGATCAGGTCACCCCTCAGCCTTCTCTTTTCTAGAGAAAAGAGCCCCAGTCTCCACAGTGCAGCGCTCCCTCAGTACCGCCCCTCCGACAGTGCGGCGCTCCCTTAGTATTGCCCCTCCGATAGTGCAGCGCTCCCTCAGTACCGCCCCTCCGACAGTGCGGCGCTCCCTCAGTACTGCCCCTCCGACAGTGCAGCGCTCCCTCAGTATTGCCCCTCCGACAGAGCGGCGCTCCCTCAGTACTGCCCCTCCGACAGTGCGGCGCTCCCTCAGTACCGCCCCTCCGACAGTGCGTCGCTCCCTCAGTACTGCCCCTCCGACAGTGCGGCGCTCCCTCAGTACCGCCCCTCCGACAGTGCGGCACTCCCTCAGTACTGCCCCACCGACAGTGCGGCTCTCTCTCTCTCTCGCTCTGTCTCTCTCTGTCTCTCTCTCTCGTTCTGTCTCACTCTCTCTGTCTCTCTCTCTCTGTCTCTCTCTCTCTCTCTCTCTCTGTCTCTCTCTCGCTCTGTCTCTCTCTCTATCTGTCTCTCTCTCTGTCTCTCTTTCTCTCTCTCTCTGTCTCTCTCTCTGTCTCTCTCTCTGTCTCTCTCTCTCTGTCTCTCTCTCTCTCTGTCTCTCTCTCTCTCTCGCTCTGTCTCTCTCTTGCTCTGTCTCTCTCTCTATCTGTCTCTCTCTCTGTCTCTCTTTCTCTCTCTCTCTGTCTCTCTTTCTCTCTCTCTCTGTCTCTCTCTCTGTCTCTCTCTCTGTCTCTCTCTGTCTCTCTCTGTCTCTCTCTCTGTCTCTCTGTCTCTCTCTCTCTCTCTGTCTCTCTCTCTGTCTCTCTCTCTGTCTCTCTCTCTCTGTCTCTCTCTCTCTCTGTCTCTCTCTCTCTCGCTCTGTCTCTCTCTTGCTCTGTCTCTCTCTCTATCTGTCTCTCTCTCTGTCTCTCTTTCTCTCTCTCTCTGTCTCTCTCTCTGTCAGTTCAGTTCAGTTCAGTTCAAATGCTTTATTGGCATGAAAGTTTACAGAGAACCATATTGCCAAAGCTTACATTGCAAAAAGGTACAGTTTTCCAACATTCTGTAGGTGTCAATCGATTTGAATACAATATTACTTTTAAACAATATTAATTTTAAACAGTCTTTCTACTTCATTTGGTACGTTCAATATTAATTTTAAACAGTCTTACTTTTAAACAGTCCTCAGGTTGTGACATGTTGTTACATATTTAGCCCCAAGGTATGGTCTGTCTCCTTCTCCTAGGACTAATCTCAATTTTGACAGATCATCCAATTCCTTGAAATCTGGGGTTGTTTGGCTTAGCTTGTTGAATAATATGTTTCTTGATGTGTTGAATTTTTCGCATTTTAGGAGGAAATGCATTTCTGTTTCAACCTCGCCAGCCAGACATTGATCGCATATTCTATTCTCTCTAGGCTGCCAGGATTTCTTGTATCTGCCTTTTTCAATTTCCAGTTGGTGGTCGCTTAGTCTGTACCTGGTGAGGGTCTGTCTCTGTTTTGTGTCTCTGATGGTCGTGAGGTAGTCTGCCAGTTTATATTCTCTTTTTAGGGCCCGGTAACATTCTAATCTGCTTTGGCTTTCGGTTATTTTGTTCCAATGTTCCAGGTAGGTTTCTTTGCATTTTTTAATGATTTGGTTCACTCGGATTGGTGTTTGGACGGCTGTGTTGGTCTGGGGCTGGTCAGGGTCCGGCTGAGTACTTAGTTTCAGTAGCAGCTGACTCAGGGGACTCTTTTCTGGGTTTAGCTCTTGGGTCTGAAAGGCTTTGAAATGAAGGGTGTCTGGCCATGGCGGTAACGATGTCCCCGATGTGGACTTCCTTGGGAAGACAAACATTTTCTCGTGAGGGGTGGCATTGGTGGCAGTGCAGAGCAGTGACCGAATCGAGTGGAGCGCATCGGGGAGCACCTCCTGCCAGCGGGAGGTCGGAAGGCCCCTAGACTTTAAGGCTAGTAGGGCGGCCTTCCAAACTGTTGCATTCTCTCTTTCCACCTGTCCGTTCCCCCGGGGGTTGTAACTGGTGGTCCTGCTTGTGGCTATACCCCTAGCGAGCAGGTACTGGCGGAGTTCGTCGCTCATAAACGACGAGCCCCGGTCGCTATGGATATAGCTGGGGAAACCGAACAGGGTGAAGAGGCTGTTCAGAGATTTAATGACCGTGGCACTGGTCATGTCCGAGCAGGGGATAGCGAACGGGAAACGGGAGTACTCATCAATGATGTTGAGGAAGTACACATTGCGGTCGGAGGAGGGGAGAGGCCCTTTAAAATCGACGCTCAGGCGTTCGAAAGGGCGAGTGGCTTTTATCAGGTGGGCTCTGTCTGGTCTATAAAAGTGCGGTTTGCACTCAGCGCAGACTTGGCAGTTCTTGGTCATGGTCCTGACCTCCTCAATGGAGTAAGGCAGGTTGCGGGCCTTGATGAAGTGGAAGAACCTGGTGACCCCCGGGTGGCAGAGGTCATTGTGGAGGGCCCTCAGCCTATCGATCTGCGCGCTGGCGCAGGTGCCACGCGATAGGGCATCTGGGGGTTCATTGAGCTTCCCAGGCCGGTACAAGATCTCGTAATTGTAGGTGGAAAGTTCGATTCTCCACCTCAAGATCTTGTCATTTTTGATTTTGCCCCTCTGCTTGTTGTTGAACATAAAAGCAACTGAACGCTGGTCAGTGAGCAGGGTAAATCGTTTTCCGGCCAGGTAGTGCCTCCAATGACGCACAGCCTCCACGATAGCCTGGGCCTCCTTCTCGACCGCGGAGTGTCTGGTCTCCGGGCCCTGGAGGGTTCGTGAGAAGAATGCCACAGGTCTCCCCGCCTGATTAAGGGTGGCGGCCAGAGCGAAGTCGGACGCATCGCTTTCCACCTGGAAGGGGATGGATTCGTCCACTGCGTGCATGGTGGCTTTGGCAATGTCTTCCTTGATACGGTGGAAGGCTAAGCGGGCCTCTGCCGTCACGGGAAAAGAGGTGGACTTGATCAGCGGACGGGCTTTGTCTGCATA
>NW_028226146.1:5000-17500 GCF_052327205.1 Somniosus microcephalus | reverse complement strand
ATGAACCCAAATCCACGATTGTGGATCTCAACCTTGACGAGCGCTCATCGAGGCTGGGTCTACCCCACCGCCTCGAGGGAGGAGAGAATATCGACTGCGCCAGAAGCTTCCAATCCACGTGACGACGGGAAGCGGTGTCAAAAAGGCTGCGAACCCCTTTTCGCGATTTCGAGAGTGGTGAGCATGATCCCAAGTTCCCCAGGTCGAAACTTAGTTTAGGTATAGGGGAGGGAGTTAAGGGAAATCGTAATGTGTTTCCCCTTTTTCGATGTGCCGTGTGTTCCCCATTTCCATAGTCAAGTTCATAAATTTGTGCATGATTGTAGTTACTTTAATCTGTGCCTATGACATGTATTTTGTAATGCTTCAAACTGTTCAAAAATAAAAGCATCCATTTCGTGCTATTCAGCCTGGTCTATTGAGTCCTCTTCTCTGCACTACTGTTCTCTGCATCTAAGTCCAAGGTCTAGAACCGTAGGGGGGGGTGGGTCGAACCACTCAAGGGTAATTCTTGCACGAAGCCTGGCAGGGGGCCAGAACGGGCAAGAGAGCAGGAAAAAACCCCCTACAGGTATCTGCCTAGTTCGGCTCTGCATGCATTTGTTGGCGTTTTTCTTTGGATGCGAAGGATGCTTCGGCAGAATTCTGCATGTAGGGCTTCTATTGTGTGTTTTTCCCATTTAGTGTAGCTTTGGTGATTTAGCGGGCCCCATACTTCACTACCATACAGTGCAATGGGCAGGATTATGCTGTCAAATATTTTGAGCCAGATTTTGATTGGGATTTGGATGTTGTAGAATTTTCTTTTTATTGCACATAGGGCTCTTCGGGCTTTTTCTTTTAGTGCATTCACTGCTATGCTGAAGCTCCCTGATGCTGTAATAGTTAGACCAAGGTAGGTGTAGCTCATAGTGTGTCCTATAGTGGTATCACTGAGGGTAAACTGGTATTTGTTTTCCTGACATCTGGGCCTTTTTTGAAAAATCATGATGTTGGTTTTCTTTAGATTTACTGTTAGAGCCCAATTTTGGCAGTATTTGTCGAGTAGGTCTAGTTGTTGCTGTAATCCCTGTTCTGTGGGGGACAGCAGAACCAGGTCGTCTGCATAGAACAGGGATTTTACTTCTCCATCCAGGAGACGGAGACCTGGTGACTCGCTTTGCTCCAGCATGTCTGCTAATTCATTTATGTATATGTTGAACAGGGTCGGGCTCAAATTGCAGCCCTGCCGGACGCCTCTTCTCTGGGTGAAGAAATCGGTGCGTTTGTCTCCAATTTTGACCCCGCATTTGTTTTTCAGATACATTGATGTTGACTTGGGTTTGTTTCGTTTATTGGGATGTCTTTGTAGAGGTTTTCAAAATGTGTTCTCCAGATGTCGCCATCTTGGATTGGTAATGCTTGCAATTGTGTTGTACTCAGGTTATTCCACATTTCCCAGAATTGTTTTGGATTGGTGGAGTTTTCAATTTCTTCGAGTATTTTGTGGGTATAGTTTTGTGTTTTGTTCCTAATGGTGTGTTTATATCTTTTGAGGGTTTCATTGTATCTAGTACGTAGGTCCGGATTGTTTGGTTGGCGATGCTTTTGGTTTGATATTTTTCTCAGGTCTTTTCTGGCATTTTTGCATTCGTGGTCAAACCATTTCTTATTTTTATTTTGTCTTTTGTGACGCTTCCTCTTCTGTTTCACAAGGTCGGCTTTTACAGCTGCCTCATGGAAGATCATATTTATATCCTCTATGGCCATGTTTACACCATCTCTGATGATCTCGTATGGGTTTTCTTTAAATTTTGATATTTTACTTGTGAGATCAGGTGACTTTAGTGCTGTGATGAGTTTTTCTCCACTGTCTGGGGCCCATCTGTATGTTTGGTTTATTTTATGGAGCTTACTGGGTTCCTTTTTTGTGTCTGTAGTTTGGGCAGAAAGTTTAAGGTACATATTTATTTGGTTATGGTCTGAGAGGGGGGATTGCTGCCTGTTTGTGTTGCCTGCTGAGCCTTTCTACGGTCTCCTTCGTTTTGTTTAGTTGAGTACAGAGTTCTTTGATCTCATTGCTTTGCTCCTCTACAGTCTTCATCAGCTCGTGGATGTTGGACTCGTGTTCCGTTTTTAGCTGCTTGAATTCCTCCTTCAAATTCTTGGCCAGTGTTTCTCTGTATTCGTTGAAATCAAGTTGTAGTTTGGCCAGTTTCTCTTTCATCATTTTGTTTTCGTTGAGAGGTGTGGGGGGGGTGGAGATGGACAGGGAGGTGTTTTCCTCTGCTGGTCTCTCTTCTTCTTCCTCCACTTGTCTCTCATCATCCTCTGTTCGACTCTCTTTTGCTTCCTGTCCATTGGTCCTCTTTGTGTCTGCCTTAGTTTTCAACTGGGGGAATTCCTTTTCGAAGGAGTCCAGATTTTCCACATTCCCCTGTATCATGATCGTTCTATTTTTGTTGTAGTAGCTTATGGTTAGCAGGGGGTCATCTTTATCTAGGTTTCCATCTTTACATATTTTCAGTCTGCCTCCACTGCCAATACCTTCACTGGAGACGTATGCGTAGTGTTTTTGTAAAGTCTCCTTCCAGGAGGTGACGTATTCGGTGTAGAATATGAGGTTGTTCTTCAGCTTAGTCCCTTTGTGTGTGGTATAGTCAACGTAGAGGATCTCTGGGTTATTTTTTAGTGTTGTGTACTTGTATTTTTCCTTTGCTTTATTTTTTGTGCATTGCTCAGGATATATCATTTCCCTGCTCATTGTAGTCGTTTGTTTTTTGTCTCAGATAGATAACTTTTTTTTTTCTTCTCTTTTTTGTGTCGTGTTCCACCTTAGCCCACTTTTAGGTCCAAAATTGGGAGTTTTTCAGGGGTTCACCTTTGATATAGCTGCTCTTAAAGGTTTATCTTTCTCTTTCTCTCACAGGCTCTTGGTTCGGGTAGTTTATCGTTTCTCTCGGGTTTCTATTCCTTTTCCTCGCGGGTTTGTTGTTCTTTTTTCAGGTTTTTTTTCGAACTAAATTTAAATAAAATGAAACTTAGGTAGAATTAGGTAAAACTTATTTCTCCAGTTTTTTTTTTTCCTCTTCCGACTCTCTCACTCGCTCTCCGGGTCTCGGACTCGCTCTCTCTCTCCGTGCTCCAAACTCGTCCACTCTCCGTGCCCCGGATTCATTCGCTTTCCGCGCTCTGGGCGGATCTCCTCGCGTCGTCGTGTCGGTCTCAGGCCCCCGGGTTTTTTGACTCACCAGGCTGTTTTCTGCCCCTGGTCTCCCGGTCTCCGTTCCCGCGGTCTCTGGGCCTCGCGGTCTCGGGTTCACCCTCCCCCAGGCCTCTTACTCGTTTTCCCGGTTCGGGCCGCTCCTCCCGTTCTCCGACCTCGCGGTCTCGGGTTCACCCTCCCCAGGCCTCTTAGACGTTTTCCCGGTTCGGGCCGCTCCTCCCGGTCTCCGATCCCGCGGTCTCTGGGTCTCGGGTTCACCCTCCCCAGGCCTCTTACTTACTGTCCTGGTTCGGGCTGCTCCTCCCGGTCTCCGGTCTCCGGTCTCGCGGTTCAGGCTGCGGCTCGGGCTCTGTCTCGGTGCCTCGCTTCCAATCTCTCTCTCTCTCACGTTCTCCCTCAGGAATATTAAGCTGACGTCCCTCCCAGGCCCTGCCCCTTTCTCTTTACGCGCTGACGTCAGGCGCCCGCCCCTCTCCCCATGAGGTCACCCGCCGGGCCGAGCTGCTGATTGGCGGAGAGCGGCCGCTCATTAATGCGGCATGACGTCAACGGCGGGCGGTGCCATTGGTTGCCAGGCACCGACGTCACGGAGCCTTGCCTGGCAACCGAGCCCCGGCCTCGCGTAGCGGCCTCCCCCGGGCTGGGGGAGCAGGCTGCGGGGAGCCGGTGGGCCAGGATGGAGGTGAGTGGGGGCAGTGGGGCTGGAGAGGGGGGGGGAGTCTCAGGATTATTGGGAGGTCCCAGCCACCCTGATAAAAGTTTTATCATTTAAAATTCAATAAAAAATCTTTGCCCCCCATTAGGACCCCCTCTGGCTATGAGTGGAGTGGTTTACCTCCCCGAGGGGCGGTGGGTGCCAGGAGACCAGGGGGGGAGTGTGTGGGGGGTGGGCGCCGGGGTCTTGTTTTCCCAAATTTTTTTAATGTGCTCACACGTAACGGGCTCAGCCGGGTGGTCGGAAACCGCTCGCCCACCCCGGGGACACAGGAGGGGGAATCGCAGACCCAGTACAGATGCCCCGGGTACAGACAGAAGTCCCGGAGACACTGGGGGGCGTCGCAGCCTGGGTACAAACACCCCGGGTACAGACAGACGTCCCAGGGACAGACAGACGTCCCGGAGAGAGGGGGGGGATCGCAGACTGGGTACAGACACCCCGGGTACAGACTGACGTCCCGGAGACAGACTAACGTCCCGGGGACGCAGGAGGGGGATCGCAGACTAGGTACGGACGCCCCGGGTACAGACAGACGTCCCGGAGACACTGGGGGGACATCGCAGACCAGGTACAGACACTCCGGGTACAGACAGACGTCCCGGAGACACTGGGGGGGCATCGCAGACCGGGTACAGACACTCCGGGTACAGACAGACATCCCGGAGACACTGGGGGGGCATCGCAGACCGGGTACAGACACCCCGGGTACAGACAGACGTCCCGGAGACACTGGGGGGGCATCGCAGACCGGGTACAGACACCCCGGGTACAGACAGATGTCCCGGAGACACAGGAGGGGGATCGCAGACCCGGTACAGACACCCCGGGTACAGACAGACGTCCCGGAGACACAGGAGGGGGATCGCAGACCCGGTACAGACACCCCAGGTACAGACAGACGTCCCGGGGACACAGGAGGGGATCGCAGACTGGGTACAGACACCCCGGGTACAGACAGACATCCCGGGGACACAGGAGGGGGATCGCAGACCCAGTACAGACGCCCCAGGTACAGACAGACGTCCCGGAGACACTGGGGGGGATCGCAGACCCGGTACAGACGCCCCAGGTACAGACAGACGTCCCAGGGACACAGGAGCGGGATCGCAGACTGGGTACAGACGCCCCGGGTACAGACAGACGTCCCAGGGACAGACTGACATCCAGGAGACACAGGAGGGGGATCGCAGACTGGGTACAGACACCCCGGGTACAGACAGACGTCCCGGAGACACGGGAGGGGGATCGCAGACCCGGTACAGACACCCCGGGTACAGACAGACGTCCCGGAGATACGGGAGGGGGATCGCAGAGCAGGTACAGACACCCCAGGTACAGACAGACGTCCCAGGGACAGACAGACGTCCCGGAGAGAGGGGGGGGATCGCAGACTGGGTACAGACACCCCGGGTACAGACAGACGTCCCGGAGACACAGGAGGGGGATCGCAGACCGGGTACAGACACCCCGGGTACAGACAGACGTCCCGGAGACACAGGAGGGGGATCGCAGACCGGGTACAGACACCCCGGGTACAGACAGACGTCCCGGAGACACAGGAGGGGGATCGCAGACTGGGTACAGATGCCCTGGGTACAGACAGACGTCTCAGGGATAGACTGACGTCCAGGAGACACAGGAGGGGGATCGCAGACCGGGTACAGACAGACGTCCCGGAGACACGGGAGGGGGATCGCAGACCCGGTACAGACACCCCGGGTACAGACAGACGTCCCGGAGACACGGGAGAGGGATCTTAGACCGGGTACAGACACCCCGGGTACAGACAGACATCCCGGGGACACAGGAGGGGGATCGCAGACCGGGTACAGACACCCCGGGTACAGACAGACGTCCAGGAGACAGACTGACGTCCCGGGGACACAGGAGGGGGATCGCAGACTGGGTACGGACACCCCGGGTACAGACAGACATCCCGGAGACACTGGGGGGAATCGCAGACCGGGTACGGACACCCCGGGTACAGACAGACGTCCAGGAGACAGACTGGCGTCCCGGGGACACAGGAGGGGGATCGCAGACCGGGTACGGACACCCCGGGTACAGACACGTCCAGGAGACAGACTGACGTCCCGGGGACACAGGAGGGGGATCGAAGACCGGGTACGGACACCCCGGGTATAGACAGACGTCCCGGAGACAGACTGACATCCCGGGGACACAGGAGGGGGATCGCAGACCGGGTACGGACACCCCGGGTACAGACAGACGTCCCGGAGACACAGGAGGGGATTTCAGACCGGGTACAGATGCCCCACGTACAGACAGACGTCCCGGGGACACAGGAGGGGATTTCAGACCGGGTACGGACACCCCGGGTACAGACAGACGTCCTGGAGACACTGGGGGGGGGGATCGCAGACCGGGATACGGATGCCCCGGGTGCAGACAGACGTCCCAGAGACATGGGGGGGATCACAGACCGGGTACAGACGCCCCGCGTACAGATGCCCCGGAGACACGGTGGGGGGGAGTGGTAATCGGAGACCGGGTACGGACTCCCCCCAGAGACACGGTTACAGATGCCCCACAGCTATTAATTCACCTATATTATTGCGAATTCTTCGCGCATTCAGATGTACTCTTTCCTGAATCCTCCCACACCCCCTTCATTAGTTTAAAGCCCCGTCTACTGCCATAGTTATTCGGTTCGCCAGGACACTGGACCCAGCCCGGTTTAAGTGTAACCCGTCCCAACGGAACAGCTCCCTCTTTCCCCAGTACTGGTGCCAGTGCCCCATGAACCGAAACCCCTTCCTCCCACACCACTCTTTGAGCCACGCATTTAAACCTCTAATCTGTTTGTCCCTATGTCAATTTGTGCGTGGCTCAGGTAACAATCCAGAGATTATTACCTTTGAGGTTCTGCTTTTTAATTTGGATCCGAGCTCCTCAAACTCTCTCAGCAGAACCTCATTCCTAGTTCTACCTATGTCGTTGGTTCCTACGTGGGCCACGACAGCTAGATCCTCCCCCTCCCACTCCAAGTTCTCCTCCAGCCATGAGGAGATGTCTTTAACACCGGGCAGGCAACACAACCTGCGGAACTCTCGGTCGCGGCTGCAGAGAACAGTATCTATCCCCCTGACTATATCGTCCCCGACCACAACTACATTCCCTTTTGCTCCCCCCTCTTGAATGGCCTCCAGCACCATGGTGCCATGGTCAGCTTGCTCATCCATCCTGCAGGCTATTCCCTCATCCACACAGGCAGCAAGAAGCTATTTACAATCTATATTAATGACTTGGAAGAAGGGACCGAGTGTACTGTAGCCAAATTTGCTGATGATGCAAAGATGGGTGGGTTAGCAAGTTGTGAGGAGGACACAGAGTCTGCAAAGGGAAATGGATAGGTACAAAGAGATCTGGTGGTCCTAGTACATAGAAACATAGAAACATAGAAGATAGGAGCAGGAGCAGGCCATTCGGCCCCTCGAGCCTGCTCCGCCATTCAATGCGATCATGGCTGATCATCCAAACTCAGTACCCTGTCCCTGCTTTCTCCCCATATCCCTTGATCCCTTTAGCCTTAAGAAATATATCCAACTCCTTCTTGAATATATTTAATGAATTGGCCTCAACTGCCTTCTGTGGTAGAGAATTCCACAGGTTCACCACTCTCTGGGTGAAGAAATTCCTCCTCATCTCAGTCCTAAATGGCTTACCCCTTATCCTTAGACTGTGACCCCTGGTTCTGGACTCCCCCGCCATCGGGAACATCCTTCCTGCATCTAGTCTGTCCAGTCCTGTTAGAATTTTATAAGTTTCAATGAGATCCTCTCTCATTCTTCTAAACGCTAGCGAATATAAGCCCAATTGACCCAATCTCTCCTCATACGTCATTCCTGCCATCCCAGGTATCAGCCTGGTGAATCTTCGCTGCGCTCCCTCCATGGCAAGAACATCCTTCCTCAGATAAGGCGACCAAAACTGCACACAATACTCAAGGTGTGGTCTCACCAAGGCACTGTACAACAAGGGGTACGGGGAGCGAGCGGGAAAGTGGTTTTGAGGCCAAGATTGGATCAGCCATGATCTTATTGAATGGCGGAGCAGGCTCAAGGGGCCGATTGGCCAACTCCTGCTCCTGTTTCTTATGTTCTTATGTACCTCATCCCTGCCGGACAAGGGCAAAGGCCGAGGCTCCTCCAGCACTGCATCTGGGGTCCCCTTACCTTCCTGACTTGCAGTCACACCCTCCTGTCACTGACCACGAACCAGACTGGACCACTACCTAACCGAAGGGGTGTGACGGCCCTCCTGGATCAACGTGTCCCGGTAACTCTCCCCATCCCTGACCAGACCTGGACCACTACCTAACCTAAGGGGTGTGACGGCCCTCCTGGATCAACGTGTCCCGGTAACTCTCCCCATCCCTGACCAGACCTGGACCACTACCTAACCTAAGGGGTGTGACGGCCCTCCTGGATCAACGTGTCCCGGTAACTCTCCCCATCCCTGACCAGACCTGGACCACTACCTAACCGAAGGGGTGTGACGGCCCTCCTGGATCAACGTGTCCCGGTAACTCTCCCCATCCCTGACCAGACCTGGACCACTACCTAACCGAAGGGGTGTGACGGCCCTCCTGGATCAACGTGTCCCGGTAACTCTCCCCATCCCTGACCAGACCTGGACCACTACCTAACCTAAGGGGTGTGACGGCCCTCCTGGATCAACGTGTCCCGGTAACTCTCCCCATCCCTGACCAGACCTGGACCACTACCTAACCGAAGGGGTGTGACGGCCCTCCTGGATCAACGTGTCCCGGTAACTCTCCCCATCCCTGACCAGACCTGGACCACTACCTAACCTAAGGGGTGTGACGGCCCTCCTGGATCAACGTGTCCCGGTAACTCTCCCCATCCCTGACCAGACCTGGACCACTACCTAACCGAAGGGTTGTGACGGCCCTCCTGGATCAGAGTGTCCCGGTAACTCTCCCCATCCCTGACCAGACCTGGACCACTACCTAACCGAAGGGGTGTGACGGCCCTCCTGGATCAACGTGTCCCGGTAACTCTCCCCATCCCTGACCAGACCTGGACCGCTACCTAACCGAAGGGGTGTGACGGCCCTCCTGGATCAACGTGTCCCGGTAACTCTCCCCATCCCTGACCAGACCTGGACCACTACCTAACCGAAGGGGTGTGACGGCCCTCCTGGATCAGAGTGTCCCGGTAACTCTCCCCATCCCTGACCAGACCTGGACCACTACCTAACCGAAGGGGTGTGACGGCCCTCCTGGATCAACGTGTCCCGGTAACTCTCCCCATCCCTGACCAGACCTGGACCACTACCTAACCTAAGGGAGACGGGGCGAGGCTCGAGGCGCTCCGCGTCCCTCTTAGGGCGCTCAAACTGAATATCGCAGCGCAACGTGCCGCAGCGCCACATGCTGCGGCACGGCGCGCTGCGGTACTGCAGGCCTTCCTCCCCTTCTTAAGGGGGAGGGGCCTGCACCAGCGCAATGAGCGATCGCATGTGCCGGCAAAAGAGCCCGGCGCCGAGGAGAGGTGCCGGGCTCTCGGGACACAGCCGGCACCACCCGGTGGGGGGGCGGATCAGGAGGCCGGGGACGGAGGTGCTGGCAGGCGGCCACCGAAAAAATGGCCGCCCCGCACCTCCATCTTAATTTGCGCCACAACCGCCACAGGTAGGCCCCGTGAACCGGGCGCGATTTGCGATCGGCGTTACAGAGGCGGGCGCACCCAATTATCGCGATCGGGGCGATAGCGGGGCGCTGCGCACACCCATGACGTCATCGGTGGCGGCGCAGCGCAACAGGCTAACGCCGCCACTAGCGCCCCGCTAAATATCGCAGAAGGCACGGCCAGTGGCGCTAAAGCCACTGAGTGCCCTCTTTAGGCGCTAACTGGTGGTGCAGCCCACCGAATTTCTACACCTTAAACTTTTTAAACCAAGAAACAATTATTACCCGCACGATATGATGCTGTTCTTCTACGAGCTAATCATCTTAATCAAAAATACAGTCTCCTACTACCTCGGGTGGCCCGAGCCGGCGCCCACCTCGTGCTTGAGGAAGAGCAGCCTCAAGAAGACCCAGCCCGCCGCTGCCGCCACCACCGCCAAGAAATACATCAACGTGGCGGTGACTGGGCCAGTCGGCAGCGGGAAAACCACCCTCATCAACGCCATGCTGGGGATCGGGGCCGAGGCCGAGACCCCGCCCGCCGGCGGCGGCTGCAAGATGCTGCCGCGCTCCTACCTCTACCCGAGCAACCCCGCGGTCCTCCTGTGGGACCTGCCGGGCATCGAGCCCAGCGAGATCAAGCAGCAGGCCTACTTGGAGAAGACGGACCTGCGCTCCTACGACTTCTTCATCCTGGTCACCAGCGGCAAGGTGGGCGAGGAGGTCCTCTACCTGGCCAAGGAGATCGAGAGGATGAACAAGCACTTCTACTTCGCCCGCACCAAGATCGACGACTACGTGCACAACACCAAACAGCAGAACTTCAACCAGGGGGACCTCCTGCGCGAGATCCGCAAGCACTTCCACAAGAGGCTGCAGGGGATCGGGATCAAATTCCCCCGTATTTACCTCATCTCGGCACAGCAGAAGGACAAATTTGACTTCCAGGACTTCATCGAGGACTTCAACGATGAGTTTTGAGGTCGGGCCGGATGGGCCGGACGGGCTGGGGTGCTGAAGCCGATCTTCTTTTACATCGGGAGCTGAAGTGTAAGTGCCGACCTCCATACTGTCCCGCACTGTCGGAGGGGCAGTACTGAGGGAGCGCCGCACTGTCGGAGGGGCAGTACTGAGGGCGTGCCGCACTGTCGGAGGGGCAGTACTGAGGGAGCGCCGCACTGTCGGAGGGGCAGTACTGAGGGAGTGCCACACTGTCGGAGGGGCAGTACTGAGGGAGCACCGCACTGTCGGAGGGGCAGTACTGAGGGAGTGCCGCACTGTCGGAGGGCCAGTTCAGAGGGAGTGCCGCACTGTCGGAGGGGCAGTACTGAGGGAGCGCCGCACTGTCGGAGGGGCAGTACTGAGGGAGCGCCGCACTGTCGGAGGGACAGTACTGAGGGAGCGCCGCACTGTCGGAGGGGCGGTACTGAGGGAGCACCGCACTGTCAGAGAGGCAGTACTGGGGAGAGCCGCACTGTCGGGGGGGCAGTACTGGGGGAGCGCCGCACTGTCGGAGGGTCAGTACTGAGGGAGCGCCGCACTGTCAGAGGGACAGTACTGAGGGAGCGCCACACTGTCGGAGGGGTAGTACTGAGGGAGCGCCGCACTGTCGGAGGGGCGGTACTGAGGGAGCGCCGCACTGTCAGAGGGGCAGTACTGAGGGAGTGCCGCACTGTCGGAGGGGCAGTACTGAGGGAGCGCCGCACTGTCGGAGGGTCAGTACTGAGGGAGCGCTGCATTGTCGGAGGGTCAGTACTGAGGGAGCCGTGTACTGTCGGAGGGTCAGTACTGAGGGAGCGCTGCATTGTCGGAGGGTCAGTACTGAGGGAGCCGTGCACTGTCGGAGGTGCCGTCTTTCGGATCAGACGTTAAACCGAGGCCCCGTCTGCTCTCTCAGGTGGATGTAAAAGATCCCACGGCCACTATTGGGGCCAATATTTATCCCCCAACCAACATCACTAAAACAGATGATCTGGGTCATTATCACATTGCTCTTTGTGGGAGCTTGCTGTGCGCAAATTGGCTGCCGCGTTTCCTACATTCCAACAGTGACCACACTTCAAACAAAGTCCTTCATTGGCTGTGAAGAGCTTCGGGACATCCTGAATTGGTGAAAGGGGCTGTATAATTGCCAATTTTTTCTTTTTTTCACAGCTCTGTGCCTACAACCTCCGAATCGACCGGTTCCTGATTGCACGTGTAGCAGAAGCAGGCTCCCCCAACATGAAGAGAAACCAATCGACAGGACCCCAGACAGCTTTATTTGAATCGGGGCCCTGCCACTGTCTGTATGGGACCTGGACAGGCCCGGCCCCGAATAAAACAAATTCCTTGCCCTTCTTCTCTCTGCCTCCCACCTCTCCGACCTTTCCACACTGGCCACAGTGCCAAAGAAAGGCCTCATTGGCTGCAAAGCGCTTTTGGACGCGCACCCAGTAGGTCCGCCACGGTCGAGTGCCTTACCATGGGAACGATATCACGAATGGCTAGTTCTGCAATATTCGGAGCCCCGGATGTGGTACGAATCACACTTGGAGCGCTGTGCACAGTTCTGGTCTCCATATACCTTGGTTAGACCACACTTGGAGCACTCTGCACAGTCCTGGTCTCCGTATACCTTGGTTAGACCGCACTTGGAGCACTGTGCACAGTTCTGGTCTCCATATACCTTGGTTAGACCACACTTGGAGCACTGTGCACAGTTCTGGTCTCCGTATACCTGGGTTAGACCACACTTGGAGCACAGTGTACAGTTCTGGTCTCCGTATACCTTGGTTAGACCACACTTGGAGCACTGCGTACAGTTCTGGTCTCCATATACCTTGGTTAGACCACACTTGGAGCACAGTGCACAGTTCTGGTCCCCATATACCTTGGTTAGACCACACTTGGAGCAATGTGCA